>NC_030682.2:130976609-131276609 GCF_000004195.4 Xenopus tropicalis
GCCAGATGGCAGCAGTGGGATTCGAACCCACGCCTCCGAAGAGACTGGAGCCTAAATCCAGCGACCTAGACCACTCGGCCATTCCACCCGACAACGCCCTAATGCCACCCGACAACGCCCTGATGCCGAGGCAGAGACAGGAAATGCAGTACATACTTTCATGCCTTGTCCATAAGCCAGGCATCAGCTGCTAGGGCAAGCTTTTATTTTCTGTGTGCATATTTATTTGGGTGCTTTGGCACCACCTTCAGTCGTAGACCAGAAATGACATTTTTTGGCCTTTCTTTTGGTTTCAAAGCAGTGTGGTTTCAGCATTCCATGCCTATTTGAGCCCTCACAGTGTTTCAACATGGAACCAGGTGCCAGCAAGCGTACTACCTCTTAATCTACTGAATGAATCCACTACCAGCATACTTATAATTTCTTTCAGGATTCTACGAAACCATCTGTTTCATTTATTATTTACTCTCATTGTGCCTTAGTGACATTGTCCTACTGAGTAGCCTACTTGAAAGAAATGGCACAGTAGGGAGGAGAGTGCATTTCAAACCCTGCAGGGCATGTGACATTTCTGCTTTGAAGCAGAACAGAGTTTGTCAGACATGCATTTAGGAATATGCTGTATATGATGAAGAGAGAAAGAGTTGGCTTTAACTTCTACTACATACTTCATTCGGGAGTCTATATGCAGTGGATGAACGAGGTTGTAGCTGACACATTAAGCAACCTATAGGTTTTAAGGAGTCTATTCCTTCTAGCTTTGTTGTCCAAGATGTCTTATCTTTAGAGAAGTATAAATCCAATTTCTCTGAGGTTGGAAGTGAATGTTTAGTATGTTTTGGTGCTAAATTTATTCTTTCGGTTATTAAATCTGTTAGGCGCAGTTTGAATTTAGAAGACATTCAGCCGGAGCCTATCAAAAGTCTTGTACCACAATAAATCAGCGGTCTACACTGGTTTGGTTAGCTTCTTCACGTTCCTGTGGCAGATGAGCATCAGCGTCGTTTAAGATTTGCCTAGGAAGGTCTCCATTTTCAGTTTTGTTGCCTGTCCTTTGGGCTCTCTACCTCGCCAAGAAATTTCACCAAGGTGTTGGCAGTGCTCATTACCAAGTTGAGAAAAGAAGGGGTGGAAGTTTTCATTATTTAGATGATCTTCTAATTGAAGGAAGAGATCCAGAGACTCTCAAGAACCATGTGCTGTTGGTGAGGTCAACTCTGGTCTATTTTGGTTGGGTTCTGAACAAAAGGAAGAGCCAGCCAGTTCCCACACAGAGGTTGAAATACCTGAGGGTTCTCTTCGATACCAGGCTGGGATTAATTTTCCCTGTGATACAATTGTCTCCTTTCCTGGTAACCAAGTCTCTTCAGTGCTGTGGATGATTCTGCATGACTTTTTGGGAGAACTAACCTTGTTGCATTTTAAAAGTTCCGGATGGCAGCTTTGAAACAACCCCTCAGAATAAACTGGAGCCTTAATACAGCAGCTTAGACTGCTCGCCCATGCTACCCAACCATGCCCTGGCTCCAAGGCAGTGACAGGAAATGCAGTAGGCCCAAGCCTCAGCGCATGCCTGAAAAACAAGAATGATGAAAAGTTGGCAGCAGTGGGATTTGAACCAACACCTCCAAAGACACTGGAGCCTAAAGCACATTAGACTGCTTGGTCATGCTACCCATGGCAGGTGGTGCCTTGGCAAAGTGTCATGCGGTGGCTTCTTTATTTTCACCCACTCTCTCTACTTATTTTTCCTTAGCCTTCTTTCCTCTTGGACATTAATGATATACTGTACATCCAACAAACCTAGGATTCTATAGTAATATAAAATTACTATTATGAGTACTTTGTTGCCTGTGTTAAATCATGCTCCACTGCACTTTGTTGCCCACAGAGGAGTGTGTTTTCCTTTGAGAGACAAAACACCAACCAGTGCCGTAACCAATACTGAGCACACTTGGGTGCAGGATGTGAACCCAGGACCCCCCCCATGCCCCCCCCCTCAAGAAGCACGCCAAGTGTTCTTGCGCTTCTGCATGTCAAACTTCTCCACTGATTCGCTCTTGCCACTGTGTCTCCTGTGGGGCCCAAGGGGGTGTACCCCCAGTAGTTACGCCAATGGTACCAACACCCTAATGTTCTGCTGGATATCCCAATTTGTGTCTTATCCCACCATTTTGCATGGTAAAACCCTAATAAAAATAATTCAAATGAAGCATAGAACAGTTTACAGGCACCAAGCAAAGCATGGGTCAATATTTAAGTGATCATACCAATGGGCGCAGCGCAGAACTGATGGATATTGTGTAATGTGGCCATAGAAATTGAAGGCTAAATATCAATGATCCCTTCACTCAGGCAAGGAGATCTGACAGAAAGTACAGTTGCATTCAGAATAATAACTATAGAATACTAGCCTTTATTTCCATACATGCAAATGCACTGGGAACACTGCACATTCTATTCAAAATCAAAACATAAAGAAAGTTTAATCAAATTTGTGTTATTCCTTTACAGAAAGTGAAGAAAAGGGAATATCAAGCTGTTCAAAAAAATAGTAGTGTCTGCATTCTTCTTTACAAACGGAAACATTCACTGTATAGATTGAAAAATGTTTCAAGATTTTGCTTTCCTGGATCACTGAACTAATTTCTAGTTGTATAACCTCTGTTTCGGAGAACTGTGAACAGGTATCCCAGCCCAGAGTGATTGGTCTGTATTCCACCATTCTTCTGTTTTCTTGATTTTGCCCAAGAAAAAGCATTTTTATGCCGCAAGTTTTCTATTGGATTAAGGTCCAGGGATTGGGCTGGCCACTCCATAATGTCAATCTTGTTGTTATGAAATCAAGATGTTGCTCATTTACTAGTGTGTTTGGCTCATTGTCTTGTTGAAATGCCCATTTCAAGAGCATTTCCTCTTCGGCATAAGGCACCATGACCTCTTCAAGCATTTTTATGTATTAGGGATCTATGATCCTTGGTAGCAATAAATAGGCCCAACACCATTGTATGAGAAACATCCCCATATCATGATGCTTGTGCCACCATGCTTAACAATGCACCGGCTTGAATTCAGTGTTCTGGGGTCATGTGACAAACTGTCTGTAGACACTAGACCCAAAAGGAACAATCTTGCTTTCATCAGTCCACAAAATGTTGTGTTATATCTCTTCACCGTGTCTTTTTTTCAACAATGGAACTTTGCAGGGGCTTCTTGCCGATAGCTTGGCTTTACATAGGCGTCTTCTAATTGTAACCGTACTCACAGGGAACTTTAGACCTTCTTTGATCTTCCTGGAGCTGATCATTGGCTGAGTTTTTGGCTATCATTCTATCCATTCAAATGGTAGTTTTCTGTTTTCTTCCACGTCTTTTAGTTTTTGGTTGCCATTTTAAAGCATTTTTTGCATGTCTTTTATGTTTTTCCCTCTTCAATCAACTTGTTAGTCAAAGTACGCTGTTTTTCTGAACAGATTTTCAGAGGGGAATGCACTTTAACCAGCATGCGCAACATTTGCTGCCTTACTCCCTTACAAAAGGGCCGTAATTGACACCTGTTTTTTTTTTTATAAAAAAAAAACTACTAATAGAACTCCACGCTGCTATTATTATGAATAAAAATCTGTGTAATTAAATCAATTAATGATTCAATTACACAGAATCAGCAGCATGCACATCACCACTGTTGGGTTTGTTGGTTTTCTTTTACTCCACTACACCTACTAGTAAATTCTTTGCCATGTAGAATAACAGTGATTGATCAGGTTAGTGATGTTGGGCTGCTATTATTCTGAACACAGCTGTAAACAGAACTGCAGCTTTTCTCACTTCATCAGAAAATGCAGTATCTAGCTGCCAAGAAGTATTTGCAGACAACATTTTCAGTTTAGACCATTTGTGATATGATAGGATGGCCTGTTGAAGCTGCCCAGTGGTGCAGCACTTGCCTAGTTGGGCAAAATCAGAGAGAAATGAGAAGAGCAGTGTAACAGGTCTTGGGGAAGGCACTTCTGGCTAAACAATTCCATATTCCCTTCTCACATATCAAATAAAAATCCAGTACAAACATAAATGCCAATGGTCCCTCACTTTATCCCACTCTATATTGCAAGTAGAGATATTTAAATATTATAGCAGCCATGAAAAATTGTATGCGGTCTTTTAAAATCACGTGTTTGGGTGTCACATAAGCCCCTAACAGCTTACCCCAGCTAACCCCCAAATTTATGTCCCTGGATTTAATGTTTTCCTGCATTTTACATCTTGCTTTTGCAGTCCCACCAATTTCAATGTATCCCTATGGGCCCTATTCCCAGGTTTTATGTTTTCCTGCATTTTATGCTGTTTTTTATGTTTGTTCCTATCAAATTACTGCATTTATACCTTTAAAAACAACTTACACTTAGGATCATCTAATGATTAGTGATGAGCGAATCTGTCCCGATTCGATTTGTCATAAAATTTGCGAAACGGCAAGAAAATTTGTGAAACGGCGTAAAATTTGTGAAACGCATTTGTTAAGCGTTTTTTTTGTCGCTCGCGTCTTTTTGGTCACCCGCGCTTTATTTGGCGCGACCACACCCAATTTTGACGTGCAACAAAATTCTTTTACGGAGGTTTCGCGACCGCGCCCAATTTGACGTGCAACGAAATTCTTTCAGGGAGGTTTCGCAAAACGTTTTGCCAATGGCGAAATGCAGAAAACTACTAATGATATACCCAGTGTGTCGCGCAGGTCTGTGCTCAGATGCAGCAGCCTGGCTTTAAGTAATAAAACAGACCTTGTAAGGAGTGTTGGGTGTGTAGGAATCAGGGAATCTAATCATTATTTCCTCATTCTCACAGGGGATCCTGCAGGGGCAGTGTTACATGCACACAAGCTTATTAGCTTTATTAACAGCACAGGCACTGACATATTGCAAATGCACATCACAGAAACAGCGTTTGGTCCTCCATCAAAACTACTCTACAGCACAGTGTGTAGACTCTCATTAGGAGGAAATGAATTTTTGTGTCAGCTTTGTGTTTGTTAGATGGCCATTTATTCTTTTCTACAGCTTCTTTTTTCCATTTACAGCAATGGATGTGAATTGTAAACTCAGTGTTATGGGGTGCCTTTGTGTCAGTGTCATTCAGTATAACAGAATTAGGAAAAAGAACTGGTCCCCCCCCTAGTCCCCCCCCCTTCTTTTTGTTGACACAATTTTCACAGTTCCTCAAACTGGGTTTTCAAGTCAAAATCGCAACATAGACCAGTAAGGGAAAAAACACAATTTTGTGCAGTAACATCAATTATACAAATACTAAAAAGTGCTAAAATTACAACCTAAATTGGGGTTCCCTAACCTTATACATGGTATCTAGTTGAAATGTAGTGTAGTGGTAAAACTCCTTTTAAAGGAGAATGTAAAAAGCATACTGCCCAATAGTCCTCCTATTGTTTAGTAAAAACACCACACTTTTAGCTCACCTTATCAAATATTTACTCAGTCACACTTACTTCACATTTTCTAGAACAGGCAGCCATCTCTAAAAAGGTATTCTCCCTTCCTTTCCCTCCTTGCTTCATACTGCACATGTGTTTCATTCCCTCCCCCCCTCCCCTCTGCCAGATCCGTTTCTGATTGGCTGGTGGGCATGTGTAGCTCAGAACAGGAGACAGGATCAAGTTACACACATGCTCAGAGAATAGGAAGGCTGCCTCTGGCACCTAGAGGAAGGGGAGAGAGATTTCAGTGATGTCACTGTAGTCTTCACACTGCTGTAGGCTGCCAGCACCATATCTCAGAGAAGCAAGCAGGGATCTGGGAATTTAGATATGCAGTAAGTACTTAAAAAGTTGTGCAAGCTTCCCTTCACCAGCATAGGTGGCAGCTAACAAGGAGCAGACTTTCACATTCATATATCAAATTAGTCTCAAAGAGCATCTGGTCCTTATAAAATCACTTGATCAGTGCATATAAAAAGAGTAAGAAAACCACAAAACAGGATTTTCCCACAGAGTCCTTTGCTGTATGCGTGAAGCTTTGCAGGGTTATGGAGTTAGACAGCCCTTTCCTTCCCTCATCCATTCCACCTGGCCTCTGCACAGAAATAACATCAGTCTGGCACGTTTTGCTAATGTCAGCTTCCTCTCCCTATCACACTATGTCAAGTTATAGTTCAGCTGGATGCCATATGTATGGTTATGGAACACCAATTTAGGTTGTGATATTAGCACTTGGGTGTATGTATAATTGAAGTTATTGCACAAAACAGTGTCATGAAGTGTTTAGTGTCATAAACGCCATAATGTAAGGGTCTGAAGTAATGTGCAGCAGTAAAGTGTGACTGAAATTTATCGGAGCACAATTGACATGGCTGTGGCACCCTGGGAAATGAAGAATATGGCTAGCCCCGTGTGAAATTTCAATATTAAATATAAAAAAAAAAAAAAAAAAATGTTTTTAAAAAAAAAAAAACAATTTCAATGCACAAAGTTGCGGATGTTATTCATGTTTGCAATGGTTCCCTTGAATTATTCAGTTTCTCATTCTCATCTCCTAGTCTTCAGTCCGCTCCCGTGGAAGAACCTCACGTTCCCACAAGTTCTGAAGCCGTCTGTAATTGTTACTTTAGAAACGAATTCTCCACTGTAGATGGTAACAAATCCCATTTTGACAATTTGTACAAAACAAAAAAAACCAACCACAACACTGAGCTGTTAAATGGGGAAAAAAAAAATGACAAAGTGCCAACAAATGTGTGTTGTCCAGCACATGTGATTTACAGCACTTTTATCATACGTATATAAGCAGCAAGGTTATACAAAATGTACAGGTCAGCACAGCAGTGTAACTGTATAAGCACTGTATTGTATGCAGGACAATCAGTGTTTTGTTAAAGTTTTACAGGTATAAAGTTTCTCTCGAAACCTTTTAGGGCTCTGGCACACGGGGAGATTAGTCGCCCGCGACAAATCTCCTCGCGAGGCAACTTCGGCGATTTGCCGAAATTGCGCCGCCGCGTGTGCCATCCCACCGGTGACTTACATTTTTGCCAATGGGATGGCAGGTGATGGCAACTCGGGGAGATTAATTGCCCGCGAACAGGAAGTTTTGTCGCGGGCGACTAATCTCCCCATGTGCCAGAGCCCTTAATGAACAATTTAATACCTGCACTGTACTACAGGTACCTTATGTACTCACAAACTACTGTTTGATCAATGCTTTGCTATACTGTAGGTCTGTTCACCCTTTTATCATTGTCCTTGGTTCTACAGTATACTGTAGTGCTGTACTATGAACATTCCTTCTTGTGGCTTATGTCAATGTGAGTTACAGTTGTGTATTGCTGAAGTACAGTGCTTTACAGTACTGCAGCATACTTATTGTATGTGTTTAATAGTGTTTTAATACTTTGTTGCTAAAAATCTGAAATAAAAAATGATTCCTGTACTTCTTTAAAATGGTTGACATTAGTGTCCTTAATAAATTTCCCTTATTTTGCATTTCCTGGATCTTAAATCTTTTTCCCCCTAAAAAAAAAAAATTAAAAAACAGGGGTTCTACTGTATACAGTGTTTTAGAAGGAGAGATTTAGAGACTCATCCTAAGGGGTATGCTAAATAGCAACATGCAAATCCTTACAACCTTTACAGGGCTCACGCACTTCGCTTTATTCACTTGGGTCTCTATACATTCAAGACGTCTTTGTTAATCTAAGGGCTGTGACACACGGGGAGGTTAGTTGCACCATGACAAATCTCCCTTGTCGCAGGCGACTAATGTCCCCGCAATGCCATCCCACCGGCTAGAATGTAAATCGCTGGTGAAATGGCATACGCGGCACCGCGATTTGCTGAAGCAACCAAAGTTGCCTTGAGAGAAAACTATGGCAACTTTGGCAAATTGCGGCGTTGCATATGCCATCCCACCATCGATTTACATTCTAGCCGGTGGGATGGCATTGCGGGGAGATTATTCGCCAGTGACAAGGGAGATGTCTCACAGCCCTAAGGGCCTCTGTCTGTTCACACTGCTCCATTTCCACACCCCTATTTGAACCAGTCTATCTTGCTGCTCCTTAGCGCTAGTATTCATCAGTAGAGAAACCTCCAGGGATCCTATATGTAGACAATATCCAAGTATCTGATCAAATTACCCAAACATCAAGTCATGCATGCATAACCCATGTCATACTCCTGTAGCAAATAAAGCTGTGATAATTATAACTTGCAAGCATTTAAGAACAACCCCTATTATACGTTTTAAAGTCAAACATGAAATGTCCAAACAGCTTTTAAAATCAAGTTACTACTTTTATTGAACAAATTATACACATTATGGACATTAAAGCAATAATTACAACTGTAAAAATTTGTGATAATTGCCCAAGTTGAGATTTACAAATTAGTAAATAACTGTACATTTACAGAGGTCTGAACAATCCCATCAAAGGGAACTGCATAAAAATATGATTCTGGAGCCCCTTTTTGGATAAACCATGGTCTGGTTAACAGTCGATATAGTGAAGAAATCCTACAAGGAAGAAAATGCATAGATATGTATCAGTTCTAGGTTTGTTTTGTTTTGTTTTTTACGTTATATCACAAAATAGTCACAATTTTACAATCAACATTTAACTTTTCTGCATTTTATACCTTTTCCTAAGGTCCTGCCAATTCCAATGCAGCCTATACACCTGCCCTGCATTTTGCTAAATTTTGTTTAAAATACAGATAACTTTCCTGTCCTTGGCATTTCTGCAAACTCCAATTAGTTTGCATCTCCTTTGGAACTCTACAAATTTCTTATTCTGGAGGTCTGCGCTCTTCGAATGGTCTCGTAAAGTGTGCCTGAAGTTTCTCAGAGCACAGGTCACATGGCTGTGGCACCCTGGGAAATAAGAAATATGGCTAGCCCCATGTGAAATTTCAAAATTAAATATAAAAAATAAATCTGCTTTTGAAAAACAGATTACAATGCAGGATTCTGCTGGAGAAGCTCTATTAACTGATGGGTTTTGAAAAAAACATGTTTTCCAATGGCAGTATTCCTTTAAACACATTATCCTGGCATTAGCCCCCTTTTTTCTGGCCCCCTGAAAAATATGTGAGGTCTATTGTAACCACAACCCCAAGACACCAAAAAATATTTTTTGAGCAGCCATAAAAGACTCTAAAGCAGGGGTCCCCAACTTTGTTTTACCATTGAGCCACATTCAAATGTAAAAAAGAAAGTTGGAGAGCAAAACAAGCAAAAAAATAAATAAATAAAACCTGGGGGTGCCACATGTGGGCTGTAATTGGCTATTTGTAACCCCTATATGGACTGGCAGCCTACATGAGGCTCTATTTGGCAATACTCCTGGCTTTGATGCAATCAACACTTGCCTTCAAGCCAGAAATGTAAAAA
This sequence comes from Xenopus tropicalis, assembly GCF_000004195.4. Lineage (NCBI taxonomy): Eukaryota > Metazoa > Chordata > Amphibia > Anura > Pipidae > Xenopus > Xenopus tropicalis. The sequence continues at coordinate 130,986,004 of NC_030682.2, forward strand.
TAAGCACCTGATTTGAGGCCACTGGGAGCAATATCCAAGGGGTTGGGGAGCAACGTGTTGCTTACATGCCCCAAGTTGGGGATCACTTCTCTAAAGGCAAAGGAACTGAAAAGGAAACAATTCCAAATTGTCGCTATGTTAATTAAAATATCCATTACATTTCCAAACTGTGGAGTTGCTACACTTGTCTCAATAAGCTAACTTAGCACACTCTGCACTCTGGGAATTAACCATTTTATTATCAGCAGATCTCATTGCTGCTTCAGATTACAGAAAACTAGAGACTGTCCTACAATAGGGAACAGTCCTCAATATTACTAAAAACAGAATGGTTTAGGTTATATAGTTGTGCAGATGGATTTCTCCACCAAGATGAATAAGATCTCCAATACTATTTTGGAAAGGAAATCTTAACTCTAACAGGCAATAACCTCTAGGGGTTATTCCCAAATTTTTGCAAAAAAACAATTTGCCAATGGTGAAATGCAGAATTTCACAGCAAATCCATGCTGAGCAAAAAATGTCGATCACTACATGACACCCCAATTCTTTTTTCATGAAAAACATCCATACCTGTAACAAACTTATTTATAAATCTCAGTCATGAGATTCAATCATACTTTTCCTTCCCAAACTCTATGACTTAGGCAGAGGTGGCCTGATGGTTACTTTCACTCTTTACTTTACTACCTAGGTGTCACTGCGCGCCTCATTCCCCCTCCCTCCTTACAGTCTATAACTATGTATCCTGTGCATGGGCATCAGGTCCACCATTCCAGCTCATAATTAAGACTGAGATTACACAAAGCTTGGCTTAATATCAGTGGCCACTAAATGGCGCCTGCCTGCTGTTGTGACTCAAATCCATGCCTGAAGGAAACCAGATTTATACAATTTATATAGTGTAAGTAAAGTTTATTTTGTCTGAATAGGACATTAGAAAATAATGTGGAGTTATTTCCGCTCTATGTATTACTCATACATTCAGGACAACTTTTGGCAGGGAACAAACCACCCAGAGTTTACTGAAAATCAACATTACCTGAAACCCTAAAATAAATAAAGTTAATAATACAACTTATTTTGAATAGCACTCCCGGAACAGCTTACCTTTAAATCTATGCCTCCACACCAACCAGTTCTGGAGGAAGTGGGCTCTTTGGGTGTTTACTTTCAAAGTGCTGCTTGAAGGTTTTGGGATCTGGCATTTGAGTCTTGTGAAACAGAAAAAAAAAAAACCTAGTTAAAATCATAGGGGGAAGAGCCTGGCTATGTATGGATTTCAAAACCACCACTAGTCTGTACTGGGTTACTGTAAATATGTATCAAAAAGTGAACAACATTAGAAAAGTGAATATGCAATGAATATATCAATTAAGGGATTGTGGGAAATATCATTTGGCCTGAATTACAAAATAGGCTTTTTATATCTCAACATTTCTTATGGCATTCCACCCATATTACAGGTATGGGATCTATTATCCAGAATGCTTGAAACCTGGGGTTTCCCCACAAGGAAGCATAATACTTTATAAAGTGCTGTCTTGTATAAAGTGCTGTCTTGTATAAAAAAGGGCATTGACTCAAGGGATGAGAACATAATTTTGCCCCTTTATAGGTCCCTGGTAAGGCCTCACCTTGAGTATGCGGTGCAGTTTTGGGCTCCAGTCCTTAAGAAGGATATTAATGAGCTGGAGAGAGTGCAGAGACGTGCAACTAAACTGGTAAAGGGGATGGAAGATTTAAACTATGAGGTTAGACTGTCGAGGTTGGGGTTGTTTTCTCTGGAAAAGAGGCGCTTGCGAGGGGACATGATTACTCTGTACAAGTACATTAGAGGGGATTATAGGCAGTTGGGGGATGTTCTTTTTTCCCATAAAAACAATCAACGCACCAGAGGTCACCCCTTTAGATTAGAGGAACGGAGCTTCCATTTGAAGCAGCGTAGGTGGTTTTTCACGGTGAGGGCAGTGAGGTTATGGAATGCCCTTCCTAGTGATGTGGTAATGGCAGATTCTGTTAATGCCTTTAAGAGGGGCCTGGATGAGTTCTTGATCAATCAGAATATCCAAGGCTATTGTGATACTAATATCTACAGTTAGTACTAGTGGTTGTATTTATAGTTTATGTATGTGAGTGTATAGATTGGTAGGTGTGGGTTAGGTGTGCTGGGTTTACTTGGATGGGTTGAACTTGATGGACACAGGTCTTTTTTCAACCCTATGTAACTATGTAACTTTAAGGCTAACAAAATACATTTAAACATTAAGTAACCTTTTGATGTTTTTAAAAATGCTCAGGGCTGTCTATGAAAAAACATTTTTTTTAGGTCTCTTGAGTATGCAGTGCAGTTTTGGGCTCCAGTCCTTAAAGAAGGATTTTAATGAGCTGGAGAGAGCGCAGAGATTGTAACTGAACTGGTAAAGGGGATGGAAGGGTTAAACTATGGGGTTAGACTGTCGAGGTTGGGGTTGTTTTCTCTGGAAAAGAGGCGCTTGCGAGGGGACATGATTACTCTGTACAAGTACATTAGAGGGAATTATAGGCAGATAGGGGGTGTTTTTTCCCATAAAAACGATCAACGCACCAGAGGCCCCCCCTTTAGATTAGAGGAACGGAGCTTCCATTTGAAGCAGCGTAGGGGGTTCCTCACGGTGAGGGCAGTGAGGTTGGGGAATGCCCTTCCTAGTGATGGGGTAATGGCAGATTCTGTTAATGCCTATAAGAGGGGCCTGGATGAGTTCTTGAACAATCAGAACAGGGGTCCCCAACCTTTCTTACTCGTGAGCCACAGTCAAATGTAAAAAGACTTGGAGAGCAACACAAGCATCATAAAAGTTCATGGAGGTGCCAAATAAGTCCTAGGATTGGCTATTAGGCAGCCTCTATGCACACTATCAGCTTACAGGGGGCTTTATTTGGTAGTAAATCTTGTTTTTATTCAACCAAAACTTGCCACCAAGTCAGGAATTCAAAAATAACTACCTGGTTTGGGGGCACTGAGAGCAACATCCAAGGGGTTGGTGAGCAACATGTTGCCCCCGAGCCACTGGTTGGGGATCACTGAATCAGAATATCCAAGGCTATTGTGATACTAATATCTACAGTTAGTATTAGTGTTGGTATATATAGTTTATGTATGTGAGTGTGTAGATTGGTAAGTATAGGTTGTGTGTGCTGGGTTTACTTGGAAGGGTTGAACTTGCTGGACTCTGGTCTTATTTCACAGTGGGGTACAAACAGCAGAATAAATTAGTACTGCTTGAGAGAATGCTGATGCACAATTAACATTGTTTCGCTTTTGACAAAACATGCGAGATGAGAAATTACATTCATGGACTATACTTTGATACTTGTTCCTTATGGTGTCAATATATCACTACGCCAAACCCTTAAGGCAACCGGGATACAGCCATAAAGCCACCAGAACTTCACCCATCATTTTTGAATAAGGTCAAAAAAATTAAAAATCAGCTGTCCAGCACTTCACAAGCCTATATGGGTTGAGACACAGCTAGATTGAGAAGTATAGATTAGGCAGAATCCAGATTTCAAAAAAATGTGTTAGCTGCATCCATAATGCCAAAAATCATCTTACACATTAACATTACAAAGGAGTAAAGCAAACAGGTCTTACCCTACAGACGGAACAGGTAAATACTAGGGCAGCTTTGGCTGCGGCCTTTTGATCATGTCCTTGTTTCTTTTTCTGTTCTGCTTGTTTCTTTAAATTTTTCTGTTGTGACTGGATCTTCTGATGCCCTCTAGCCATATCTGCAATATAGGGGAAAGAAGGAAAGGGGTTAAGTACAGTTTATCAAAGCAATAGCACAGCAGGTGAAGCATGGGATGATAAGGGCTAATGGTTACACTGAAGTAGATTTCAATCCAGGGTCATTTAAACACAGCAATTTGTTTTGCCTCAGGCTATCTTGGCAGCAAAACATATTTGGCCAGACTGTTTACTGAGAGAATAGGCATAAGCTGTGAAGCACTCGCTCCAAAATGTATGTCTTCCTGCTAAGTCTGTTCCTTAGAGATGGTACCAAGTGACAGGCACTGGCATGATATAAACAGAGCTTAAAAAGACTATTTCCATCATAAACATATATCCACGCATTTTCTGCATTTGGTGCCCTTTAATTATAATGGTATGTACTGATAATGTACAGTAGATTGCCTGCACCCCAGACTGTCCAAAGTAATCACATGGACTTTAAGTGAACAAGTACTCTTCCTTAAGACCAATAATATTTTTACCAAATGATGAACCTTAACTTGTTTCTACATTGTGCATCAACATGTTATTCAATCAAATCAATTCATTTAAATTATTTTTATTTCACCATTTTCATATGTTCACTTTATTTTGGGATTATTAGATGCAGTAATAAATATATAATAATAATGTGTTGATTTTTGAAGTATTGTTAAACTGCACCTTCTGCATCTTAATCCTGTGGGAAGATGTGGTAATTATAACGTTGAGCAAAGTTTCCCTATCCATTGTTTCCTGCAGTGCCAAATATCGCCATTGCACACTGCAACTGGAAAAGCCTATCATTGGGTTTATTTTGGACTGAAAGGTACATTTCCAGCCCGAACCAACCCTGTAACTGTAGGGACAGGCCGGTGACATTAAAGCAGACCTGTCACCCAGACATAAAAAGCTGTATAATAAAAGAAAGTCCTTTTCAAATTAAACAAGAAACCCAAATTCATTTTTATATTAACACATCTGAGCCCATTATAAAGGCATTTAAAAATCCCAGCTGTCAATCATTTATTGCCTGCCCCGCCTCTATGCCTTAGGCATAGAGAAAGGGCAGACAAGTACTTTAACTTTCAAGTCAGCTCTCTTTCCCCCTCCCTCCTAGCCATATAATAATGCAGCCAGTGTATGTGCCAGAATGGGGGACCTGATGCCCAGGCCCATGCACAAGATTTTGTGATGATACAACAAATAACAGTGTCCACAAAATGGCGCCTTCCTATTTGATGTGATTGTGTAATTCCAGGACAGAAGGAAACAAGATTTATATTAATTATATAATGTAAGTGAAGTTTATTTTGCTTAACAAACACAATAGAAAAGAATTTCAAATTATATCTTACGGTGACAGGTCCCCTTTAATACCAATGGTGACATCAGGTGTACTGGTGCAGATGCAGGAAAAAAAAAAAAAAAGTGTGACTCGAGCCCAAAACTGAACCTGTTCCTCTAGTAATCTGTCTCAGATATGGTATACAAACACCATGTAAACTTACGGCTCAGCAGCTGTTGAATTACCACCCTTGAACCCAGTTACAGGCAAAAGAAACTGTAGTTCAGATATTTTTGAATAGCCATGGGATGGCAGCGGACCTTAAAAATCTGTAGGAGTGCTGGTGGTGGCCCATCTTAAGCTCAAGGCCTCTTGTCTACTGAACAAACTATCAAGTCAGCGTTTCAAGACTAGATCAATGTTTCCATTACGGCAAGTCAATGCAGGAAGTAAGCGAGAGGAAGCACCTGTTTATTGCTATTCTTGTATATGCTTGTCAGAGAGCTTGCATGCAAAAAGCACACATACATGCATATACACACACACAAAATGAACAGAGAAAGTGCGCATAACGAGAATACATACATGCAGAGTCTTGTGTATGGTTTTATGGTACAACACCGCAAGAAACACAAAGCTAACTTTCCTACCATAAAGGTAATCAATTTTAAACACACAAAATCACAGGACAGACTACCTTAAACAGATATTAAACCCGCTGCAGTAGGTGCTTAATTAATGGTGATCTTGTTCATGCATGTATCCAAGATTTAAATTACTCGGCCGTTGCACAACTGAGAACAGAAGAATAAGCTGCATTAAAGACTACACCCAGGAGGTGTATATGTAGCATTCCTGAACAATTAGAATTACATAAGACCAAGTCATCTGGGCTTGTTAAAACTATGAAAGATACACAGCCCTGCCATAATGGACGGCAAGGGGATTGCATTGGCTCCTAGTGTGTTTAGGCCAAAGCCATATCAGGCTAACACACAGGCCATACACGCTCAGAATTTTCTTCTTCCAATGAACATTTGGATATCTATCATACTTTTATATGCAAAAACTTAAACTGTAGGATAAAGCCCTAAAGTAACAAATCAGAGGATGCTCTGAACATGAAATAGTTGGCGGGCACCAAACGTACGAACACGACTTCCTCGCCAGATACACAATATACTCACAGATTTCATCATATTATATTTTCTAATCTGGCAGATTGACTAAACGACCGGTTGCCATGGTAAGAAAATTAATAGGATGATAATTTGAAGCCCGCACACCGTTGGAAAGTTGAACGGAACTATGTTCCATACTATTATAACGGTGCGTGTATGGCCAGTTTCACAGATGAACAAACCTTAAAGGAACAGTAACACTAAAAAATGAAAGCTTTAAAGCAATAAAAATATAATGCACTGGTGTGTTTGCTACAGTAACACTACTATAATTTAAATAATAAGCTGCTGTGTAGCTACGGGGGCAGCCATTCAAGCTGGAAAAAAGGCACAGGTTACATAGCAGATAACAGATAAGCTCTGTGGAATACAAAAGTGTTTTATCCGTTATCTGCTATGTGCCTGTGCCTTTTCTCCTTTGAATGGCTGCCTCCATGGCTACATAGCAGCTTATTTATATAAATTATAGTAGACTTTCTGAAGTAAACACACAACTTTTACCAGTGTAGGGCAGCAGCACATTATATTTTAGTTACTTTTATACACTTTCATTTTTTGGTGTTACTGTTCCTTTAAAGCATAGGGCCACAGTTAACTGGCCAAAGGTAAGCTTTAAAGTGGACCTGTCACCCAGACATGAAAATCTGTATAATAAAAGTCCTGTTCAAATTAAACATGAAACCCAAATTCATTTTTATATTAACACATCCAAACCCATTATAAAGACATTTAAAAATCACAGCTGTCAATCATATATTGCTTGCCCCGCCTCTATGCCTTCGGCATAGAGGCGGGGCAGACAGTAACTTTAGCTTTCCATTCAGCACTTCCTAGATATCACTGCACATCTCACTTTCCCCCTCCCTCCTCCTTATCTAACTGTGTAGCCAGTGCATGGGCCTGGGCATCTGGTCCCCCATTCTGGCACATAAACAAGATTTTGGCATGATACAAAGCTTGCCTTAATAACAGTGTCCACAAAATGGCACCTGCCTGCTTGCTTTGATTGAGTAATTCCAAGATGGAAGGAAACAAGATTTATATTATTTATATAGCGTAAGTAAAGTTTATTTTGCTCAACTAACAATATAGAAAATAATTTGGACTTATTTCTTAGGGTGACAGGTCCGCTTTAACCTTGACTTGAGTTAAGTGACTTAGTCCCATAGTGTCAAAGTTGATGCATCCTAAGCAACTCCCCTACAGACTGACATTGGCATGGATATGATCCTCATAGCGCAGCCTGACCCTATCCGGCTGTTATGGAGCCATGGTGCCCAATATGCCCTAGTTCGGCCTGCGATTTAAAAACTAAGACTTGAATATTATTAAACTACTAAACAGGGATTCCCCAGCTGTTACTGGGTATAGGTACCCATACTGCCTAGTACAGACTGGGATACAGACACAAGGATTCCCCAGCTGTTACTGGGTATAGGTACCAATACTGCCTGGTACAGACTGGGACACAGGGATTCCCCAGCTGTTACTGGGTATAGGTACCCATACTGCCTAGTACAGACTGGGATACAGACACAAGGATTCCCCAGCTGTTACTGGGTATAGGTACCAATACCGCCTGGTACAGACTGGGACACAGGGATTCCCCAGCTGTTACTGGGTATAGGTACCAATACCGCCTGGTACAGACTGGGACACAGGGATTCCCCAGCTGTTACTGGGTATAGGTACCAATACCGCCTGGTACAGACTGGGACACAGGGATTCCCCAGCTGTTACTGGGTATAGGTACCAATACTGCCTGGTACAGACTGGGACACAGGGATTCCCCAGCTGTTACTGGGTATAGGTACCAATACTGCCTGGTACAGACTGGGACACAGGGATTCCCCAGCTGTTACTGGGTATAGGTACCCATACTGCCTGGTACAGACTGGGACACAGGGATTCCCCAGCTGTTACTGGGTATAGGTACCAATACTGCCTGGTACAGACTGGGACACAGGGATTCCCCAGCTGTTACTGGGTATAGGTACCAATACCGCCTGGTACAGACTGGGACACAGGGATTCCCCAGCTGTTACTGGGTATAGGTACCAATATTGCCTGGTACAGACTGGGACACAGGGATTCCCCAGCTGTTACTGGGTATAGGTACCAATACTGCCTGGTTACACACATCCCTGCGACTGCCCGTGAGTTACCCACTAATGACTCCCAATACACAGACCCAATACAGCCTCCCTACATGCCGCGACCCCGGAGCCCAAGTCCCATCTCACACCGATCCCCACAGCACAGTCCCATCTCCTATGGAGTAAGTGGCGGAGTAAGTGGCGGAACCGGAGCGATTATACCCAGCTGTTTCGCTTTAGGCTCCAGCTATTCCCAAGCGCCAGGACCCCCAGTCACTGCCAATAAGGACAGATAAAGCCGTAACATTAGAACATGGGAAAGCTCCCAGGCAGCAGCCGGACTCTCGCCTCCACCATATGCTCCAACTTCGGCCAAGCAGCCCGATTTACTCCGCCACCCTGACCCAAGCCTCGCCGTTCCTCTATCTTACCGCGAACACGGCAATCCCGGCTGGCCGGCGAGCCCACACTAGCACAGGTAGCCAGGCACCCCGCAGAGCCCGTAGTCAGAGAAAGGAGGGCGGAGCGGGAAATTAGCTGTATCCGGGACTTGCGCCAGAAAAAGCAGATTCCACGCCCACAACTAGCTTTCGGCGCCTGCGCAGTATGTGAGCCGATCACCAAGGAAACAGAGAGGGCAGACTCCGGCGGCGGTGTTTTAGTATTTGTACAGAGCTGAGCCAATGGGAGGTCGAGGTGGTGACGTAATTCGTCAGAGCCGGAGCCATTTTTATTGGGCAATTTGTAAGGGAGGCTGCGCTTATAAGCATGATGTGCTTGGTATGGTTGGGCTCTGGTGTCCTTGCTTGCACCGCAGCACTGACCTAAAAGGGGGTCAAGTTTGTAGCTGATGTTTCTTTTACACAAGGTTTAATAGAACTCGGATGGAAATGTATTGGTTTAGTCTGCTGTAATCAGTCATACTGCGGCACAAACCATGAATGTCTGCATTGCAGGGGTGTAACTACGGCGGAATGGTCCAAGCGGTTACAGGGGGCCAGTCGGGCCCTTATTAATGAGCAGTTTAACTATAGCTTGGCAGGCCGGGTCCACTTACCAATGTTTTGGTGTTGTTAACTATTAATAGTGAACAAGGGAACAAACCCACTGCACAAGCCCAATAAAGCATTGTATGGCCTTTCCTAGCCAGGGGGAGGGTATTAACAAGCCCTTTCATTGAAGAACCTAGATAAATTGATCTAACTGTATTGTCTCTATAGGAACTCAAAGGCACATGGCTAAAGTGGAATAAATTTCACTTTTTTATTTTTATGTCCTACCCCGGGGACACGTATGTGTTTGGCAGCGTGGAATCGGGTCTGTACCTGGGGCAGCACAAGGTACCAATTCACAGATATACAGAACATCTAAGTCTCCCTAAATCTTTATTATTCTCCAGCAGCTTGCCAGAGGTTCCAGGTTGCCATAGGTTCCAGGTTTCCAGAGGTTCCAGGTTGCCAGAGGTTCCAAGTTGCCAGAGGTTCCAGGTTGCCATAGGTTCCAGGTTGCCAGAGGTTCCAGGTTGCCAGAGGTTCCAGGTTGCCAGAGGTTCCAGGTTGCCATAGGTTCCAGGTTGCCAGAGGTTCCAGGTTGCCAGAGGTTCCAGGTTGCCAGAGGTTCCAGGTTGCCAGAGGTTCCAGGTTGCCAGTCCGGACTGCTCCTGTGTCACCCCCCTCATCCTCCTTTTCACAGAATGGTTTGTGGTTAGGATACGACTAAAGCATTGAGCTACAAATGTCCCAACTGCTGTCCTTTCAATGGCAATAGACAGACTAAGGTAAATGGCTAGTTTTTATATGTAGATGTGTAATATGTACATATCTAATGTTAGTAAATAAACACAACTGAATTATTATAGATTGTACACAATAAACAGTGGGGTTTTATCCGAGTGTTTGGTAAAATGTTCAACAGATGCACAGGCTATACTTAAGATTGTCCCCAATTTTCCTGGAATAAAAAATATGAGCCTTACAACCTTTGTTGGTTAGGGCAGTGCTACGTTGGGCTGCTTGATCAACCCAATGTTCCCTAGCTAAAGACCTGTCAATCAAACATGGATAGTCGTTGACAAGAGGTTAAACTTTGTTCCATTAGGCTAATGTCCCACAGAGCGAGTTAAGGTGGCCATACACGGGCCGATTCTAGCTACCAATATTGGTCCCTTGAAACGATTCGGCAGCTAATCGGCCCATGTAGCGGCACTAACGACGGGCCTGCCCGACCGACATCTGGCCTGAAATCGGCCAGATCTCGATTGGCAAGGTTTAAAAATAAGTCGGATCAGGAACTGCATCAGCTCGTTGATGTGGCCCCCGAACCGACGGATGCCAATACCCGTTTGGCCCCAGGGCCAAATGACCAAATTAGACCGATATTGCCCACCCGTAGGTGGGGATATCGGGAGAAGATCTTAGCGTGTATGGTCACCTTTAGTCGTCCGCGATAGATGTCTGCTACCAGTGCCTTTCCATTGGCAACAACAGGACTCACCGGTGGAAAGGCCAATACATCACTCCGCGATAGCAGAGATCTATCACGGGCTACTAACTAGCTCTGTGGGACATTAGCCTTACTGTTTGTGGAAAATTGGGGGTCCTATGGTATAAAGTAATTATAGGTAAACTTGACTCCACTGCTCCCTTCAGTAGTGTAGATGGAAATATAAATGTGGCTAGATAAAGGGTTATCAAGAGCAAAGGCTAATGCATAATACATCTTCATCCTGTGCAATGTTTGTTTTTTTATTATCTTGCTTAAATACCAGCTATACATTTACTGTATATACTGTAAAATGTGCCATAATGCAAGAGGGTAATATTGTGAGCCATCTGAAATTTTCATTATTTCAGTGCCTGCTTGTTAATTCATTTTGTATAATATAAAAAGTCTCAATAAAAACTCTGAGAGTCAACAAACCTTCAAATTTCAGTATAAACAAGTTAGCGTTATTGCCAAAAATTCAATCAGTTTCCTGACCTTTAGAGATAAATGAATTATGATTCAGGGAGGGTTGGCCCAGGGGCATTTGTCTGATGTGATGATTACATTTTGCTGAAAGTAGGACATGTGGTATTGTAAGATGCTCATCCTTTTCCATCATCTGCCTCACACAGGGACTACATGATATGCATCTCTAGGCAGTGGGCAATCAGTAGCTGCTACAAATGAACAAGGATATGAACAGATAAACCCAGGTTCTGCCTTGGTACCATTACTGGTATATAAATAACCATTGAGAGGGAATTTGCCATGTTCAGGAAACCATTGTTTTCCATTCGCTCTTTTCCAAAACATTTTCAACTGTGGAGTAAGGAGACTAATCGCTCTAAAAAAGAAATAAAATTTCAGCTCACTCTCCAAATCACGTTTTCCTGATTGTCGCCATGATTACTTGCATAGGGCAGCACGTAGCAAGGCTGAAGGGAAGAACATGTGAACACTGAAAGGCAGAAGCACATATAGGAGGCTCTGGTTCCCCCTTCGACCCAGTGTGGGGTCTGCTGTATATTTGTTATGCCACATTTTGAGTAAAATAATTTGGTGGGAGTGATTTTCTGCCCTTGAAAGTTGGAAAAGGTAAGTAAGGTTTTCTGGCCAAAGGAATATTATTTGTACAAAATATTTTTTTGCTCATGTAAATAAGGTTTACCTTATCATCCAGTAATCAGTTAAAGGGGACCTGTCACCTTAAGAAATAATTCCAAATTGTTTTCTATTGTGTTTGTCAAGCAAAATAAACTTTACTTACACTATATAAATTATTTTAATCTTATTACCTTGGAATTCTCAATTGCAGCAAGTAGGCAGGGACCATTTTGTGGACACTGTTATCAAAGCAGGCATTGCATCCTGCCAATATCTTGTTTCTGTGCCAGTATGGGGGACCTGATACACATGTCCATGCACTGGTTACACAATTACATGGTGGCCTAAGGCATAGAGGCGGGGCAGGCAGTATATGATTGACAGCTGGGATTTTTAAATGCTTTTATAATGGGTATGGATGTGTTAATATAAAAATGAATTTGGGTTTCATGTTTAATTTGAAAAGGACTTTTATTATACAGTTTTTTATGTCTGGGTGACAGGTCCACTTTAAATATATAGGAATATATGAAATGGTGCCCTCTGCTCCAGATTATCATGTAATATTCTCTGGGTATGCTTGTTTTAATGTGCTGATACTTTGGAAGAAATTGGCTGCCAACTGGGCCACTCTTCACTGACTTGGTCTGTTGTGCCATTTATTGGCCATAAGGACCCCTCCTGATAAAATATAATCAGTATTCATTGGGGTTCCTATGGGTGGTACAATTTAACCTACAACTTTTGTGCCAAATTCAGGCCACTGTTTTGGCCTGGCCAAGAAATTTAGATGGTCCCATGTGTGCTGTTTTGAAATTCATAAAATTAAGGATAAATAACAATTAATCCTTAATAATATAATTAAAGGAGAAGGAAAGTCATTTTGGCATTTTACTGCCAATAGATTTGCAACATTAGTGCCACCTAGAACACTATATTTATTCAGCAGAATGCTTTACCATACCTGAGTAAACAGCCATAGAAGCTTTCTCTGTTTGTTTAAGATAGCAGCTGCCATTTTAGCTTGGTCTCAGTAGCTTCCTGCTGCAGCTTCAGCCGTTATAGCTCAAATCACACATTCCTAAGTGAGGGGGGGTGAGTTCTTATGAATTATTGTGGGGGGGGGGGGAGCAGGAAAAGGGAGAGAGGAGAGAACTGAGCAAACTTGTGCCCCAAACCTGAAGGAGCCCTAAAGGAGAGGAAGTCTGATACCGAAGAACATGTTATTAAAAAGGGAGACAAGAAATCCTGTGTTTCTTTTGATAGAGGACTTCTGTGAGTGCTTATGGCTGTATTTACATAGACCTTTCTGATTAAGCTTACTTAGTTTTTACCTTTCCTTCTCCTTTAATATATTATCCCTTAATGTCGCCAAACTCAAATGTCTTGGGAGGACAAATTAAAGTTGATATTCAGCCAAAAACTGTTTATTTTGCATATTGATAGAAAAAGTAATTCTAGGCAATATTATAATATACAGTCATTAAACATTTATAGTTCATTGTCAGTGAGAAGTATACTGTCACAGGAAAACATGTTTTTTTAATGCATCAATTAATAGTGCTGCTCCAGCACAATTCTGCAATAAAATCCATTTTTTAACTCAGTGAGGGCCAGTTTATTTAATTCATACTTAAGAAAAAATATAGTATATAAGCAGTGATAAGCGAAAAGCGAGAGACTTCAAAAGATTCGAAATCGGGGAAAAATCTGCAAAACAGCGAAAATGTCGCATCTCAAAAATATATTTTTTTTACATGCGTCACTTTTTTACACATGCAGCAATTTTTTTGGACAATTTTTTGTCATATGGCGAATTTTGTTGCCCGTTTTGCAAAATAAGCCACCAATGCTGAAACACGGAAATTTGCCGCAAATCCATGCCTTGCAAATTATTTTGCCCTTCACTATATATAAGGTGATAAAAAAGCCTTTCTACTCTTTTCTAGAGTTCAGAACAAAAACATGTATTTGCGGTGCCTGAAAGTGTAATTTCATTCAGTATCTTTACATACCCAGAACAGATAGCTTGATTGCTGAATAATACATAATACATAATCTCCTAAAACATTGGGTGCTGTTAATGGTAATTGTTAATTGGATGCATTTAATGGTTAAAAGCAGGTTATAGGGGGCCACATGACTTTATTTCTGTAAAGGAAACTAAATGGCATTAACCATCTTTCTGATTTATATAGTGTAGTGTCAAATATTCTCCTAGCATATTGTATCAGCTTTCAGTATAAATAAGGGTTCAAATGTGTAGTGTCTGCCTTGTGAAGGCTCTGCAGTGGCTTCTTATTTTATATAATAATGCTGTGGACGCGGCTGCTGTACTCACTGTTGATGAGCCTTTGGGACACTGTTGTGTATTGCAGTGAGCACACTAGCATTCATTTAAAGGAGACATATTGGATAAATGGGAAAAACCCTAATTTTGTAGGCAATTATGAATAATATACGGTGCTGGTTTCACTTTGTGCTAAAAATTAATCCTCTCTGTAACAATGGCCCCTTTATTGGAGCTCCCTATAGATCCTATCACTTCTCTGTCCGAGTTTGAAATGGAGAGTGGGCGTGTCCTAACGGTCCCTGCCGGAAGCACAGTAGGAGGGGGAGAGCCAATCACAGCCCTGCAGTCACACAAGCAAAGACAGGCTTCAGTTCCCTATCAGGTCAGCCTAGCTGCTGATTGGTTCCTATCCTACAGTGCAGTGTACGGAGGGCCGCCGGCTCCCCAGCTCATCCAGAGAATTCAGCCAGCAGGAAGTGGAACAGATGGGCGGGGCTAGTGTGGTTTTTGTGGAATTTCTTAATAAATCAGTCATAAACACAACTTTTTAAAGCACAATCCTTCTATATCTAGAGGAGTATAATTCACTGGTACATTCTTAATTTTTATAGGATATGTCTCCTTTAAACAGTTGTTAGTATTCCTCTTTATATCATACAGGTATGAGACTTGTTATCCAGAATGCTGGAGACCTGGGGCTTTCTGTAATTTGTATCGCTATGCTTCGTCTACTAAAAAAATGTAAACATTAAAGAAAACCCAATAGGATTGTTCTTCCTCCAATAAGGGGTAATTATATCTTAGTTGGGATCCAGTACAGGTACTGTTTTATTATTACAGGGAAAAGGGAATAATTTAACCATGAAATAAACCCAATAGGATTGTTCTGCCCCCAATAAGGGGTAATTATATCTTAGTTGGGATCAAGTACAGGTACTGTTTTATTATTACAGGGAAAAGGGAATAATTTAACCATGAAATAAACCCAATAGGATTGTTCTGCCCCCAATAAGGGGTAATTATATCTTAGTTGGGATCAAGTACAGGTACTGTTTTATTATTACAGAGAAAAGGGAATCATTTAACCATTAAATAAACCCAATAGGGCTGTTCTGCCCCCAATAAGGGGTAATTATATCTTAGTTGGGATCCAGTACAGGTACTGTTTTATTATTACAGAGAAAAGGGAATCATTTAACCATTAAATAAACCCAATAGGGCTGTTCTGCCCCAATAAGGGGTAATTATATCTTAGTTGGGATCAAGTACAGGTACTGTTTTATTATTACAGAGAAAAGGGAATCATTTAACCATTAAATAAACCCAATAGGGCTGTTCTGCCCCAATAAGGGGTAATTATATCTTAGTTGGGATCCAGTACAGGTACTGTTTTATTATTACAGAGAAAAGGGAATCATTTAACCATTAAATAAACCCAATAGGGCTGTTCTGCCCCAATAAGGGGTAATTATATCTTAGTTGGGATCAAGTACAGGTACTGTTTTATTATTACAGAGAAAAGGGAATCATTTAACCATGAAATAAACCCAATAGGATTGTTCTGCCCCCAATGAGGGGTAATTATATCTTAGTTGGGATCAAGTACAGGTACTGTTTTATTATTACAGAGAAAAGGGAATCATTTAACCATGAAATAAACCCAATAGGATTGTTCTGCCCCCAATGAGGGGTAATTATATCTTAGTTGGGATCAAGTACAGGTACTGTTTTATTATTACAGAGAAAAGGGAATCATTTAACCATGAAATAAACCCAATAGGGCTATTCTGCCCCCAATAAGGGGTAATTATATCTTAGTTGGGATCAAGTACTGGTACTGTTTTATTATTACAGAGAAAAGGGAATAATTTAACCATGAAATAAACCCAATAGGGCTGTTCTGCCCCCAATAAGGGGTAATTATATCTTAGTTGGGATCAAGTACAGGTACTGTTTTATTATTACAAAGAAAAAGCGAATAATCAATCCCATACCTGTACTATAATTCTGATTACTTACACCTATACCAATATAAGGCTTATGGAAAATGGCATATAAAATAACAACAGAAGTTTTGATATTGAGTATTGATAGCTGTGTTGCAAACAACAGATTAATTATGAGTATGCATTTCCCACCAAAATCTGCTCCATGTACCTGTACCTAGCCTAACACACTGGCTCCATGTCAAGCGCAGGGGTGGAGTCCACCACATGTGGCATAAGCCTTATAAGTGTGATATTGCCTTTGATTTTTTCTGTAGGCATGAAGGAACCTGATGTTAAAACCAAAGAACTTGCAATTAGCTTTGCAAAAACTAAAGAAATTGAGTTGAAGCCTCAGTAAGTGAGGCTTGCGGTTGCCTATGTCAGTGACCCTGACAAGCAGAAAGCATTTTCAGTTTCAGGCTGAAAAAAGGCAGAATAGAAACAACAATTGTGCAAAAATCACTCAAAAGAAATCATGGAGACCAACTGAAAAGCTGCTTAGAATAGGCACATCTATAACATAAAGTTAATTTGATTAAGTGCAGTTTCAGTATTCCAACAAGTGTGAATCAGAGAATAGACTGGCTCTCTTCCAGCAGCCACTCCCTCATAATCATCTATTTGGAATAGACATTGCTGATTGTGAAGGAATAAATGTCGGTAGCAAAGGTGCTCAGTAGCATTATAATCACCAATTTAAACATTAGGGTGTGGGCAAAATGCAGATTTCACACCCTATGTTGTCGGACTGGGCCTGCTAGGGTCCAGTAGAGAAACTAATATTAAGACCCCACTCTCACACACTTTGAAGAAGACGGTGCTAAATATAACATAGACTTATGGCCAATATAGGATATGGTTAATGAAATTGCCTTTGAATATGGCCCACTAGGTTTGGGGCCACCAGGAGATCTTTCAGTACTCGGCAGGCAGTTTGATGCTGACTTGACTTGTTTTTCATTCCTGCTTTCAGTCAGTTAACAGAGCATGGTTTGAGCATATTTCAAAGGCTGCAATACCTTCATATATTATAGAACTATTGTATGTCATAGGAAAATACCTGGGGCATTTACCCTTCTATGGACAGTGCCAAACTATAGCAATATTCACCTGGTCATGCCTCAATGACATTATGTACAATACAGACCACCTTCTGACCCCTTGTAACTTGATTATAATCAATTAAATATGTATACCCACAATACAAGCTACAAGTAAAATTGACTAGAGGAGCATAGAACAGGCAAGGTAATTGCAGAGACCCCCCTCCCGGCCTCTCTCCTATCTTAAATGAACAGGTCAGTGTAAAACTTGGTAAAATGGATAGACTGTGCAAAATAAAAAAATGTTTGTAATATAATTAGTTTAGTAAAAAGGCTGGAGTTAGCAGATGGCTAACATAATAGCCGGAACACTACTTCATGCTTTCTGCTATGATGGACTTGTTTGCCCACAGAGAAAAGTGTGGGACTGTTTTATTAGACCATGTAATATCTCCAAACTGCAAGGAAAAATTATAACAGATATATTAAACATCCGCTAGTGTTTGGGTGCATTTTTATATTTATGGCGGTTCCCTTTTAATATCTGGCAAGTGGGGTTAATACGCATGGGGCAGCTGTGGTGGCTATACACAGAGCAGGCATTCTAATGGTACATGGGGTAAGAGGAACCCATATTCGAGCCCCATCTCCTGCAATTGCCTGGACTGGGAAAAGGCTAATAGCACCAGTACTGGCTGTTAATGTTTCCTACTGAAGGTCATGGAAGATTTGTCATGATGCAGAGTATTCACACACCAAGAATCAGTATCTGAGAAGAAATGATACAAGTAAATAACATTAACTCTGCAGTATGTGGGTATTATGATATACAGCTCAATATGGCCTCACACCACACTGTCCAAGGATTTCCTTAATAGCGTGTTAGGATGAAAGACTTCCTTTTATTATTCCCTGTGGAGCAGGCAGGCAGCACACAAGTAGTCCTGGGCTTATTGATTCAGTGGGTGCGGTATGCAGAGTCTCCAACCCAGTTAAAGGACCAGTAAAACCCAAATACAAAGGGATTCCTGCATTTAACTATAATGTCATGTTAAAAATGTATCTTCAGAGGCTCAAATATAGTTCATATAAATAAGGCCTGTGCGGGGAAGCCATTCATTTTGTATTCATGCACACTTTTCCATAGCAAACATAAGACAAACATTTAAAATACAATGGTTTTAGTAATTGACCATGGTCAAATTCCATTCATTAAAGGAGAACTATTCCCCCCGGGCGCAAAAAAAACCCCTTAACTATCATTGCCTAGACCCCCCCCCCCCGCACCTCTCCCTTATCACATAGATTTACGTTTACACTCCCTATCGCTAACCGCTGGCTAACAATGCAGCGCAGCGCAGCAGCGTACCTGCCCGACATCTTCTTACTAACGGAAGACACTTCGGGTCTCACTTCCAACACAGACCCTGCTTGCACATGTGCAGTCGGAAGTAGCCGGAAATCCGGTTCAACTGAGCGGCGCAGCGCGATTTCAGTGAAATTTGCCTTGAGAGGAAACTTCTGCGATTTCACTGATCACGGGCGACTAATCTCCCCGTGTGCCAGAGCCCTTAGCTAGCGGTTAGCTGACTCCAAAGCGTCAGTCACAGAAAAAATCTAAACACTACAATAATTATGTACAAAGTTTCCTTATGAATATTAATGTCTCTGGTTAGGATTCCATAGGATAATTCTACATATGTAGCCAATTTAAAGAAGGATGTGGACATAGTCCTTGCAAGCCTTTCCCTTAGAGCAGTGACCCCAAACCAGTGGATCCCAAGCAACATTTTGCTCCCCAACCCCTTGGATGTTGCTTCCAGTGGCCTCAAAAAAGGTGCTATCACTTCAATTTGCAGCTCAGCAGTAAAGTGTGACTGAAGTTTATCAGAGCACAGGTCACATGGCTGTGGCACCCTGGGAAATGAAGAATATGGGTAGCCCCATGTGATATTTAAGAATGAAATATAGAAACATCTGTTTGTGTTTTTGAAAACAGATTTCAATTGCAGGATTCTGCTGGAGAAGCTCTAGTAACTGATGGGTTTTGAAAAAAACGTTTTCCCATGATGGTATTCCTTTAAATTAGGTTAGTTTAGGTTAGTCCCACTACTGATGTAGATCATGCAGCCGCCCCCATGTGACAGGAGATTACATGACTCCTGTAAAATAATGGGTTATGGTCAAGCTTCTATGATCCCTATCAAGGAGGCTGTAGGCCCAGAGACAGTGCCGGGTCCTGCTTAAGTGGCACCTAAGACACGCCCCCACCCTTGACCCCCACCACCACGTGAAGTGACAAGTGATGGGGTGGGTGGTTGCTAAGGAGCAGGAGAACCATGCAGGGACATGGGGGGCAGGGGTTGTGATGCACGGTGGAAGCCTTGCTGAGTGGTGAGAAGTCCATTGTACACATTAGGCTAATGCCACACGAGGCGTAGGGCGGATATTTTTGGCAAGCGTAAAAGCTCTTGCTGAAAATTCCGCTCTACGCCTCCTAAATGAAAACGCGAGACAATGCAAAGTCTCGCGGTTTCATGCGTATATCGGCTACATGTGCCTGCCCCCAAGTGCATCTCATCGTTTCGGGTGCAGGCACATGTAGGAGGCGTAGGGCGGAATTTTCAGCGATTTTACGCTTGCCGAAAATATCCGCCCTACGCCTCGTGTGGCCTTAGCCTTACAGAACTAGATGTATGCAGAGATTATATGTGCCTAACGCACCCCCCCTCCCCTTGCACCCTAGGTATGGGATTCTTCTGCCTAACCCTAGTTCTGGCCCAGTCTAGAGGTGTAAAGCTTGTTGCTGGCCCTGGTTTGGACTGGGCCAGTGGGACACCAGAAGAAAACCCTGTGGGCTCTGGCCCTCTTGGATTAGCGGGTCCCAGGAGAGCTAGGGCCTGGCTGGATGTCTGGCTAGGATCTGCAGGCCCACACTTCCTGCTGGCCGGGATCTCACCCCCCCCCCCCCCCCATCATATTTGAGCAGTGTGGAATCTGATTATCTGCTATGGGCAAAAGACCTTGGCAAACGTTGTATCTTTTATTACATTTCCATGTATGCCTAGAAAGGATACCCTGCTCACGAAAATAACATTAGAGCATAATAGGTTCTTGCCAACCATTACATTCACTCAAGTGATAGTTAAAGTAAAATGAAAACTATAAAAGGCAATCAGAGAATCCTAACAAAATGAATTATTTGATTAACAACCACAATGCTTTTACCTTCAAAAAGCCACAAGGAGTCATATTCCACACATTCTTTTTTTCTAGTGACGTTTATCTACCATTTCCTTTATATAAATAGCGTGAAAGTAAAATGCCAAATGCGTTTAATGTCACTCCCCAGCAATATATATTCCTAAACTGCTCTGGAGTTCTATCTCTATAGTTTCTAATGCACATCCCTTGGGAGCTTGCAGAACTGCAGTTATTGTAAATGCAATTATGGCTCATTGGAAGAGTCCCTGGATCTGAACTGAAGCAACAGTGCCACCTGCTGGATAACATTATTATGAAAACCAGCAGGTACAGTAATCACTTTCCCGTTTGCTCATACATGTTATACATTTGTGGTTACTTTCTCAAAGCATTGCAAAGTAAAGGTGGCAGAATGGTATATAGCGCATTTCTCCCTTTATACTTATACCTGTCTGTAGCAATTAAAAAACAGATGCAATGTTTACTCCAGGTCTAGTAACCAATAGGAACCTACCACCTTATTTACCACTTTGTTTACGGACCCTAAAAGGCTGGCCTTGCCATAAAGTGGACACAGTGCTGTTTTTGTGTATGGCATTTTCATGTACCTTAAACTGCAGCCTATTTGTATTTGAAAAATGGAAAAAGCACCCCTGTGTGAGAAAATGAAGATTCAGTCAGTTTGCCCATAACAGCGTGTATCTTGCCAGAATGCTGATAAAAGCCCAAATTACATATATTAATATTACATAAATTAATATGGCATATTACATTAATATTACATACATTAATATTAAATACATATCTTAGTATTTAACAATTATTTTAGATCTTTAGCATGTATATGTCAGGCATGTCCATACTGTGGGCCTCCTGCTCTTCCTACAGTCCATTATAATTTTTATATATGTTTATTAGCAATCATTTTTTAATTTTTCCAGAACCGGTAAGGGGGTAATTTACTAACTTGTGCTAAACAGCAAAAGTGCAGTTGCCAATAGCAACCAATCTGCAATGGAACTTCTATTACAAGTTAGAAAATGAAAGCAAGGATCTCATTGGCTGGTAGGGGCAGATACTTTGGTGCAGTTTAAAACCTATGTTCAAAAAACAACCCACTTGTCTTACTCATAACAACAAGCTCTACAAAAGTGGATGTAAACCAGTAAGATTTTACATAAGTAAAGCAAATATAATTCTGAGCAACTTTCCAGTTTACATTATTTATAAAAATTTCAAATGATAAAAATTTCTGATTGCATGTACCACTGAAACAATAGAGCAATATATCCAACTCTCCTCTAGCTGAGACTCCAGTTGCCACATTGGAAGCAAATACAATACATATTTATAGTACCTGAACCTGGTAATGTTAACAAAGCTTCAACAACTGGAACCCACCGACTAGATGACCAAGAATCCTAAGGGGCTGATTTACTTACCCACGAACGGGTCGAAATGAGTCCGATTGCGTTTTTTTCGTAATGATCGGTATTTTGCGATTTTTTCGTATTTTTTGCGATTTTTTCGGATTCTTTACGAATTTTTCGTTACCAATACGATTTTTGCGTAAAAACGCGAGTTTTTCGTATCCATTACGAAAGTTGCGTAAAAAGTTGCGCTTTTTTCGTAGCGTTAAAACTTACGCGAAAAGTTGCGCATTTTTCGTAGCGTTAAAACTTAAAAGGTGCAAAGTTTCGCGTAAGTTTTAACACTACGAAAAAAGCGCAACTTTTTGCGCAAGTTTTAACGCTACGAAAAATCGCCAGATTTTACGCAACTTTCGTAATGGATACGAAAAACTCGCGTTTTTACGCAAAAATCGTATTGGTAACGAAAAATTCGTAAAGAATCCGAAAAAATCGCAAAACATACGAAAAAGTCGCAAAATGTTCGTTTTCAAGTCGGAACTTTTCCAATTCGGGTCGGATTCGTGGGTTAGTAAATTAGCCCCTAAGACAATAAAGAACAAGCAGCTGTATGTAACTGGAGGTACAGTAATCCTATAACACTGAATAACAAGCAGCTGTAGGTGACTGCCAATACAATCCTATCATGATGAAGACCAAACTGCCCACCCCCAGAACAACTCTCCCTTAAGTCCATGCACAGGCCACTTGGCACCATCACCCTAATAAAGTGCCCTATATGGAAGCTGCCAGCACAGAAATAGCGAACAGAAAGGGGTTGGTTAACAACGGGGAAGATGATGCAAACCATTTGG
This sequence comes from Xenopus tropicalis, assembly GCF_000004195.4. NCBI lineage: Eukaryota > Metazoa > Chordata > Amphibia > Anura > Pipidae > Xenopus > Xenopus tropicalis. The sequence goes on from NC_030682.2 coordinate 131,008,666, forward strand.
ATTAACTAGGCTCATTTGCTTTGCCCCAAAGGATTTTTTTTTTGCAGTTTATCATTCTGTAATGATGTTCCACATAACCCAACTAGCCTCTGAGTAGTTCCAGACTGAATCAATATCACTAACTCAGCTCAGGACCAAATCCAGGCAGAAGAAGTCACAAAGGCTTGAGTCACAAAGGCATGATGAGTACAGCGAGGGTCTTTTTTGTTAACCGAAGTGGTATTTTACTAATGTTGTCTAAGCCTTGAGGAGTTGGACTACTTGTCTGGTGCATGATTGGGTCAAGGAATCTCCTGCTGCTTGAGTGGCGCTGGCAGAGTAATGATTCCCACAGCCCAGAGTTACATTGTGTTGATCTGATCCTCCTTTCTGCACCTGAGCAACTGGGGAGCAGCAGGTCCACTTTTGGTTGCTGGGGACAGTGACCCAGATAAAAGTCTAGGCTGACGGCAAAGAAGTGTCCAAATCCATGCATATAACATGTTATAGTTAAAGTGAAAATTCACCCTTTGATAAATAAGACCCTAAAGGATTCTATTGAAGTGATTAGAGAGCTGTTGAGCTGGCAAACTCCTATTTTCACCCTTTAATAAATATACCCCTAAGGATTGTAATACACGGCAAAAGAGTCCTTGTGGCAGCAAAATGCAGTGGCACTTCATCTTCTTAGAAGTTACTGGATAGCTTAATAAATTACAATTTCTTTTGGTTTAGTGAGTCTCTTAAGTAATGTATTGCACCCAGTCCCTATGCACCGCTCCCAGTTTTTATCTGATGCTCAGTGCTGGGTGAATATCCCCAGAGAATGCTGAAACTAATTCATACTTGTGCCAGCAGATGGCAGTAACGTACCATTTCTTTTGTCTTTGTGCAATGGAATTTTGTCAGATCCTCTGTAGGGCTCATACACACAGTGCTTGTCATCAAATCATTCCATTTTTATTTTGATCAATAACCATAACAAACAACATCATAGCTTCTCTTCTCATCCACTTTATAATTAATAAAGTTTTGGCACGTTGCTAAGTCACATTGTGACTGGGTGTTTTGCAGAATTCGCTTTTAGAATGTAACTGCGCTTACAACCAGGCATCTGTTTGAAGGTCTGAATTGGAGACATGTTGGCAGCCCCCATTCTGCCCCTAAAGCCAGCCATACATGTTAAGATTTGCTGAAATAGTGAGGCTGACTAATGAACAGATTTTTCACCAATATGGCCACCTTGAGGTAGGCAAAAGCCAACCTGCCAGATTGATATCTGGCTAATTTCCGTCCAGATGTTAGTTCCGCAGGCCTGTAGGATGGCACCATAAAGCTACCGACTCTTGAAGGACTGACTTAATTCACATTCACAGCCTGTCAGTGATAAAATTAAAGATATAGCATTGGACTGGCCAACTGGCATACTGGGAGGAATCTCAGTGGGTGTCTGCCCCACTGCCTCAGGTCTATTGGGCAGCAGGTGTGTATGTGATCAGTTGTCAGAATATGACTCTCTACATCAGGGGATCCCCAACTTTTCTTACTCGTGAGCCACAGTCAAATGTAAAAAGACTTGGGGAGCAACACAAGCACCATAAAAGTTCATGGAGGTGCCAAATAAGGGCTGTGATTGGCTATTAGGCAGCCTCTATGCACCCTATCAGCTTACAGGGGCTTTATTTGGTAGGAAATCTTGTTTTTATTCAACCAAAATTTGCCCCCAAGTCAGGAATTCAAAAATATCTCCCTGGTTTGGGGGCACTGAGAGCAACATCCAAGGGGTTGGGGAGCAACATGTTGCCCCTGAGCCACTGGTTGGGGATCACTGCTCTACATCATGCTAATAGCAAAATTAAAGTTGAGTGTTGAGAATTCGCCTCCCATTGACTTGACAATAGAAACTCTTTATACGAATTTTTGAAATTTGTTTTCAATTGATAAATCCCAAAAGTTCAGTATTTTGAAAAACTCCTATTTGTGCGATTGTGTTTTTTAGACGTAATTTTCTCAAATCACCGAAGAAAAGTGATTTGAAATTTTAATAAATTGTAATAAATCAGCCCTTACGTGACTCTTTTCTGCTCTTTTACGCAGGTCTGAAAAAAATCCATGAAAAATGTATTTATTTTTTATACATAAGTCGAGTTGGCTGCTGCTGCTGCTGCAAATAATGTTAGGCTGAGAAAGTCACAAAGAATTGCTAAACAGACACGCAGAGCTCACATCTTCTTGGTAAAATCAGTCACATTGTTTCTGTTTGTATTTCAGCAGCGAGAGGACCAATCCCCATTTGTTCTGACTGAGCTGTATAACTTTTATCCTTCTGACTCATAAGATAATAATGTTAGAGTATTTTGTTTGCTCAATCGATTCACTTATTGTGTGGGGTGCGCTCTTGTAGGGAGCTCGCTGTTTCCTTGTATCCTCTTCTGTGGCTTCACTGGCTTTATTATCACTTTCATTGTTAATAGACTTAAAGGAGAAGTAAAGGTAAAAACTAAGTAAGCTTTATCAGAAAGGTCTATGTAAATACAGCCATAAGCACTTACAGAAACGCTGTATAAAAGAAACACAGGATTTCTGGTCTTCTTTTGTGTAAACATGTTCTTCTGTATCAGACTTTCTCTCCTTTAGAGCTCCTTCAGATTTGGGGCACGAGTCTGCTCTGCTCTCTCCTCTCTCCCTCTCCCCCTCCCATAAGAATTCATAAGAATTCACTCCTCCCTCCTATCAGAATGTGTGATCTGAGCTACCAACGGCTAGAGCTGCAGCAGGAAGCTACTGAGACCAAGCTAAAATGGCAGTTGCTATCTTAAACCAACGGAGGGACAGAAGTGCAGAAGTGCAAGAGCACTAAGGGACACAAGAGTGCACCCCTAGTGTTCATGCATAGAATGTATATGGAGGGCATAGTGTCACCAGGTGTAGGCCAACTTCGTCCTTACCCCCAGCTATAGGGCAGGTAGTAGATACAATTACCCATTGCAGCCCATGTCCAACGCTGCTCATGTCAGATGCAAGTTACCTGCAGAAAAGGAACATCTTGTGATGCTACTTTGCTTATCACTGACTAGAGTCAGAGTCTTGAAAACTAGGGAAAACATGTAAATATCAAAAGTGCTTAGAAAAAATTTGTTTTGAGGGTTTACATTACCTTTAAACAGACACACGGTCAGGTTAGTGTAGAGCCTCATCCTGCATTTTTCTTTGATTGGCTGATGTGTCCTTCTATGTTTTTTCCTTAGACTATATATTGGATTTAGATGAAGAATCACCTTAATAGTAAATTGTTGACATACTGTACTTGTATCAGACTCCATAACACATCATTCTGATACGTCTTTAGAAGCAAGACAGTCTCAATCCCAAGTCCAAAAAGCAAATAAAATCATTATAAAATCCCACAAGCTACTGATTTACTGATAATAAAGATGGCCTAGTGGCAGATTGGTTATGGTTGGACACAACTGCACATGATCTGAGCACATAAGGCTCCTTGGCAGAATATTTTTCTTTTTCTTACACATTTCTAGGCTGCTCGTTGTACTGGTGGCATTGTTTTGACATGTTAAAGAGCTGCTGAAAATGCAAGGTGAATACCAGACAGATTTTATCAGATTATCTCTGTCTACTTATATCATACATTACTGAACAGAAAGAATTTGTGGCCTGTTGTCTGTACAGAAAGATTTTTGTATGTATTTTTCTTCAGTGTTAAGTGTTCAATGTCCCCATTTATATTTTCATGTCTGTGATCACGAGCAATGTCTACTTTATGGTGCAGAAGGTAAATGACCCCTAAAGATTTTAATTTCTTACGTTCTAACTTCCTGCCACTGGCCTCGCTCAGAAGGACTTAATGGGCTGAGAATAGAATGCTTTAATCCCACAGGCCTATCAGAGCTTTCATCTGAAACACACTTTTCTAATTGGATCCCGACACAAGTATAACATTTGGGGTCCCCAGTGTTATAATGAACAGTAATACAGGTATGGGATCCGTTATTCAGAAACTCATTATCCAGAAATCTCAGAACTTACAGGAAGGCCATCTCCCATAGACTCCATTTTAATCAAATAATTCAGATTTTTAAAATTGATTTCCTTTTCTCTGTAATAATAAAACAGTGCTTTGTATTTGATCCCAACTAAGATATAATTACCCCTTATTGGGGGCAGAACAGCCCTATTGGGTTTATTTAATGGTTAAATGATTCCCTTTTCTCTGTCATAATAAAACAGTACCTGTACTTGATCCCAACTAAGATATAATTACCCCTTATTGGTGGCAGAACAGCCCTATTGGGTTTATTTAATGGTTAAATGATTCCCTTTTCTCTGTAATAATAAAACAGTACCTGTACTTGATCCCAACTAAGATATAATTACCCCTTATTGGGGGCAGAACAGCCCCATTGGGTTTATTTAATGGTTAAATGATTCCCTTTTCTCTGTAATAATAAAACAGTACCTGTACTTGATCCCAACTAAGATATAATTACCCCTTATTGGGGGCAGAACAGCCCTATTGGGTTTATTTAATGGTTAAATGATTCCCTTTTCTCTGTAATAATAAAACAGTACCTGTACTTGATCCCAACTAAGATATAATTACCCCTTATTGGGGGCAGAACAGCCCTATTGGGTTTATTTAATGGTTAAATGATTCCCTTTTCTCTGTAATAATAAAACAGTACCTGTACTTGATCCCAACTAAGATATAATTACCCCTTATTGGGGGCAGAACAGCCCTATTGGGTTTATTTAATGGTTAAATGATTCCCTTTTCTCTGTAATAATAAAACAGTACCTGTACTTGATCCCAACTAAGAAATAATTACCCCTTATTGGAGGCAAAACAATCCTATTAGGTTTAATTAATAGTTAATAATTGTCTAGTAGACTTCAGTAATGGAGATCCAAATTCTGGAAAAACCCCTTATCAGGAAAACCCCAGGTTGCTAGAATTCTGGATAACAGGTCTTATACCTGTAGTACCACTTGTGCCGCCTATACTACCATATTGCTGTCCACCAGCCATGAGAGTAGAGATTACCCTAAATCAGCTGTAAATGGACTCTTATGATGACTCCCATTACTCAATAATTTGGATTTACCTGAACTGCACAGGAAACATCTTTGCTGGGGATATTTACTATATTTAGTAAGATTGTATAGGGACTTGCCTGCCCTATGCTGCCTGTGTGTGCCATATTCTGCCTGACCTATGCTGCCTGTGTGTGCCATACTCTGCCTGCCCTATGCTGCCTGTGCGTGCCATACTCTGCCTGCCCTATGCTGCCTGTGTGTGCCATACTCTGCCTGCCCTATGCTGCCTGTGTGTGCCATACTCTGCCTGCCCTATGCTGCCTGTGTGTGCCATACTCTGCCTGCCCTATGCTGCCTGTGTGGGCCATACTCTGCCTGCCCTATGCTGCCTGTGTGTGCCATACTCTTCCTGCCCTACCCTACCTGTGTGTGCCATACTCTGCCTGCACTATGCTGCCTGTGTGTGCCATACTCTGCCTGCCCTATGCTGCCTGTGTGTGCCATACTCTGTCTGCCCTATGCTGCCTGTATGTGCCATACTCTGCCTGCACTATGCTGCCTGTGTGTGCCATACTCTGCCTGCCCTATGCTGCCTGTGTGTGCCATACTCTATCTGCCCTATGCTGCCTGTATGTGCCATACTCTGCCTGCCCTATGCTGCCTGTGTGTGCCATACTCTGCCTGCCCTATGCTGCCTGTGTGTGCCATACTCTGCCTGCCCTATGCTGCCTGTGTGTGCCATACTCTGCCTGCCCTATGCTGCCTGTGTGTGCCATACTTTGCCTGCCCTACCCTGCCTGTGTGTGCCATACTCTGCCTGCCCTATGCTGCCTGTGTGTGCCATACTCTGCCTGCCCTATGCTGCCTGTGTGTGCCATACTCTGCCTGCCCTACCCTGCCTGTGTGTGCCATTCTCTGCCTGCCCTACCCTGCCTGTGTTTGCCATACTCTGCTTGCCCTATGCTGCCTGTGTGTGCCATACTCTGCCTGCCCTATGATGCAGGGGATTGTTAATATTTAGAAATAGTCATTATATGGTCCTTAAGATGCATAATTATATGTTGGGGATTGCTGTGCTATCCACAGGGGAGGAGGATTTAAGGTTATGTCTTAATATGACATAATATTATTCTTTCACATATGAATGAAGGGTGATTTCCCTACAGTGAGCACCAAGCATTTCGGTTTTTGCTGCGCTACCGCAATTAGTGTGGGAATGGTCTTAAAAGCTCTTGTGATAACATGGGTGTGGTTTGAAGTGGGTGCAGTTTAAAAGGGGAGTGGTCAAAACTGGCTTCTATTATTGGCCCTCCACCATGTTGGCCAGCCCTTGTTACCACAGAAGTAAGACAGCACTGCCTTAATGAATTGAATCAGTAGGCTCTTTCCATTGCATCCACCTTAGAGCCATGGCACCTTAATACACATACAGTATTATCCTGGGAATTACTTCTGCTCAGTAATACGTGTTAACTAATCCTGACTGGCTGCTAACAACAGGTGTTAGTAACTATAGAAGTATAGATATCAAGTAACTTGTCAGTGAGTCATTGTGACACACAAAAACATGGTTCTGGTTACACCTACAGATTATTCTACTGTTATCGTTATCTTTTATATGCCAATAAACTCTTAATTTATACAGAACACATAACAGATAGCAAATATATATATATATATATATATATATATAACATCATATCAAGCTGTAGTTTTATAGGATGCCATATAATTTTTTAATTCTGGCTCCCAGGCAATTATCTCATACAAACGAAGAAAACTATACGCTGGTATCCACATATACAGTATACTTGCTATCTGTTATATGTTCTGTATAGAACTCATTGCCATATGCACACATGTACACACAAAACCTGCTTGGGATGCAACAATGGTTGAAATGTTCATTTCTTCAATAAATATGAAACAAGTGCAAAAAAAACAAAAATGTGACTTTGGCATCTAAAAGCTTGGGGTTAATGTAGAAGTCAGTGTTGTTCTTAGGCAAAGTCAAGCCATATTTTCAATTCAACATTTTCGAGTATTATTTGATTTTGTACACTTACAATTTTGAGTTATTTGAACTTTTTTATTTGAACGAGTTTTCCATATTAATAAATAAGAAAGCATTCATATTTTTTTTTAAATGCAAGTTTGAATTAGAAAGATACTCTCGAATTTACAAACTCAACAAATGTCTAAATAAGCCCATAAAAGTATATAAATTCAGTACCTTTTGTAAGCCATATACCTACTATTACACTACTATACCTTGCACTTAATTAAACCATGTTATTTTGTACTTGTTTCACAAAAAATCCACAAGACAAGACACGCAAGAATAAGTCGTTTATGGCGTCCTTGGGTGACCTTGGGTGAGTCATTTTATCTCTCTCCCAACTTCATCTCCCAGCCATTCCCCTTAATGAGACCTCTCTCTCTCTCTCTCATATCTTTTCTTTTTTTCATCACCAAAAGAGGTTTTTATCTTGGCAGTGATCATATCTATCAGTTTCAAGATTATTTCTTATTTAATTTTTACAGAAAATACCTTTCTATAGTCAATATAAATGTGTGTTCCTTACTACAGACTTTACTCATTGTCAGCTGCCCACTCCTGCATTACAAGCCGAGCCGTTGATGGTTCTATGCTATGAATTTTTAAATGAAATATGAAAAGTCAATAGTGACTTGGGCCTGTGGAAATTGGCTGTGGTTAAAGAGAGGATGTTTGCATTCACCCCGTCCTGCCCTGACTGTATACAGGTGCCTCTCTGCAAATGATGGCAGCAAACTATTTACCTTATTATGTATTTGTTCTACTGCAAAGGACCTATCTTTATTAGATGAGCTGTTGGTGTGTCGATTTTGGTGCAGGTTTCATTAGATGCCACATAATGTGTTGCCAATGCCCCTAATGTGCAAAATCTGTATGTCACTAGCACTGCCATTATATGTGAGGGCTTACTTACAAACACAAATACATCTGAAAAATGCTAAATGTGAAAATTTGCTCACACCTAAATGCTGTGAAGGTCCCAGGGTCAGACTGGGGGTTGCAGGGCCCACCGCGTCCCCTAACCCCCCCCCCCGCAGGGTCCCCCACCCAATGTCCTCCCCGAGCGCGCATAAATTTAATGCCTCAGGGGAGGAACAGTTGGCCAGGGGATTGTCTGCAAGGGTCCAAGCCATTTACAAATTCTTTGCATTGCAACTTGTTGCAAAGATACAATAATCTACACAAAATAAAGCTATGGAGGGAAGGGGCAGTGGATGAGGGAAAGGTAAGTGGGGAAAGGGTTGGGGAGTTTACTGATCCAAAGCTTTATTTTGACACAAATAAAAGTTTGGGATGAGGAGAGGGGGTTTAGGTCTCTTCTTCCTCCAGGCTGTCTAACATGTTGTAGTCCTGAAGAAGGCTGTGGACCAACTTGCAACAGTCTTGGTTAATTAATCTTTCCCTCCTCAGAATGAGGTGATTCCTGGAAAACCACAAAAGATCAACAAAGTTCACAAGGCACCAGGCTTCCAGGATTGCTCCTTCTGTATGGGTGCACTGAAATGGTCCATAAAGTACCCCAGGGAGCGTAAGAAAATTCCGGGGTACATAGTCTCTGAGTTCATGTTCCAGGGCAACAAGCAGGGCCTGTGCATATGGACAATCCCAAAAATGTGCAAAGATGTTTTCTCACTGATGATGCACTTAGGGCAATACAGGTACCTGCACAGGGCATTGGCTTGCATGAATAATCAGTAAGAAATTGTTCACCTGGCCAGCATATATTGTTATGACAAGGTGATTTCTGCCATAATATCTTCCCCAGAGGGAAAAATACAAAGGGAATTTTTAGCATGGAACAAACTGTGGTCTTGTACATTGTTTTATGAAAGAAACTAAAACAATGATGGAAAGTCACTCAGAATGAATCTGGTTTATAAATTAACCATTTTGCTAGATGCCTAAAAAAGGGTTCTCCAAAAAAGGGTGCTCCAAATTGGGAACTGGTAATTCAGCTTTCCCTCTAATGCTGAATAAAGTGCGTTTATACAAGATCAGCTTGATTTTGCATCGGTGCCTAACACAACAAGTCACTCGGCAGACAAACACAAGGCCAATTGTGTGGCACATGTTGTGTGGATAAAAGTATGAGGAAACTCACTATGACATTTAAGACAAAAATGTTCCTGTTTACTTGGCTGTTTGATTAATGCAACTTAATCCTGCATGTTCTGAAAGGCTAACGAACGTGAACTCGTTTGCTTTTTGTTTCAAATTTCATCTTCCATTTTGATTTTTGTTTTATAACTAGGCATGGGCGCATAGAGGAAAACCATACTTTATATATACATTACCATTCAGCCCTTTTGTTGCAGGGTTGTTTACCCTAGGATTTAATACGGCCAAGCCCATGTCCTCTGCTAAAAACCAGAAAATTCTTGTATAAGCCCAAGTCTTTCTGTCAGAGTGATTCATACAATAACGGATGCTTATTTTTAAGCTTGAGGACTTTTCATTCATTCAGTTCTTTCATGAGCATGTTATTGGAATGACCCCCCCCCCCCAAGAAAGGTTTTCTAATGAACCCAATTGGGCAGGGATTGCAATCAGTGGTGTTACTTTAATATTACCCAGATTTAATCATTCGTCTGGGTAATTAATAAGTCATTCATTTTACCTGATTTCAACCTTAGTGCCTCATTGTTGAGTGTATAGGACTAGGCAGATAGTACATGGTTGTACAGAGAGAGAATCTGCCATTGGCACTTCTTATGCAGACAGAGACTTATGATGCTCACAATCCATTCTAGAGGTCTGGGAATCTAATTATGGAAAGCCTTGATACAGATGTGAACTCAACCACATATTGCACTTAAACAAAATGTATTATATAAACATTTAGAACTTTCAAAAGAGTTAATTCATACTACTTTTTAATTAGAGACCACATCAAGTTGCAGCTGAACAGATCCAGAATAGATCCAGAAATCAGCCCCACTGTAATTGCCAAGATTGATGCTCTTACTGTCTCTTTAAATGTTTTTTGACCTACACAAACTAATAAAGAAGCTGAACTTGCAGGGATAAAATCATTTTTATTAATACAAGTTATTTTTAGCCAGTAAATCTGTACTTCATAGGGCATATTTTTAAAGGCATGTATAACACAAGAGGGGTAATTTACCCCTAGATCCCGGACAGAAAGAGCACTAAGGGGCAGTCGCGTAAATACTCTGGGCCTGGCTCCCATGCAAAAAAATCAATGGAGGGGCTTGGTTCAGAGTAGCAAACCCAAACAGCCCCTGGCCCCCTTTCTTCCACCCGCTCTCTCTTGTTACCCAGCTTGCTCGGGTGCCGGTGGGGAATTTATATACGAGAAGATCAGGCGATGAGGGGAAATGATAAGGGAGTGCAGACTAGGGGTAGGCAGTAGTTGTACAGGTATCGGACCCCTTATCCGGAAACCCATTATCCAGAAAGCTCAGAATTACGGAAAGCCTGTCTCCCATAGACTCCATTTTAATCAAGTAATTCAGATTTTTAAAATTGATTTCCCTTTTCTCTGTAAAAATAAAACTGTACCTTTTATTTGATCCCAACTAAGATATAAATAATCCTTATTGGAGGCAAAACAGCCCTATTGGGTTTATTTAATGTTTTATTGGTTTTTCAGTAGACTAAAGGTCCCCATACACGAGGCGATTTCACTCGTTGTGCGACGAACGATTATATCGACAAACGATCGTATGGCGATTGGGTTTCCATATGATATGCCATCCACGGGCAACGATAATTTGCAAAAGATTTAATCGTATTATTATCGTAAAACACGTACGATCGTACATCTACGTACGATCCAATGTCGTGGCAGAAGCGGTATTTATTTATTTATTTACGTTGACTTCCGCTGCTGGCAATCATGATATGCGCAGAGAACAATCGTTCGAAGACAAATGTCTGACACTCACACCAACTGGCAGATTTTATCGTTAAACGACTAAAATTTTTAAACCTGGCCGCTCGATTTTGGGGACGATAATGTCGGGTCGATTAGTGGGCCGACGATCGTTCGCACACCATCAACTATACGGTAACTTAACGATAGTATTGGATCATTTGGGAATCGGTCATTTGACTGTAAAAAATCGGCCCGTGTATGGGGGCCTTTAAGGTGTGAAGATCCAAATTACAGAAAGAACCCTTATCCGGAATACCCTTGGTCCCGAGCATACTGGATAACAGGTCCTATACCTGTACTTGCCTGGCGCCCCCTCATCATTGTGCCCCAGGTAGGTGTCTTTTCTGCCTAATCCTAGTTCCGGCCCTGCAAATGCCTATGATTTTCTTGGCGTACAGCAATGTTAAAGTGGCTAAATATGGTGTATCCCTACACTGCTATTAACACCCGAACATGAGTTTGCTGACTAAGCTCAACTGTAAAAACTTTATATCAGCAGGATCCCTTTACTTCACTCTGGTTTCTACACATATTTTTAATGAACCCTTCTGCCCCGCAGCCATACCAGTGTCTATCAGGAAAAATAATTGTTCGGAATGCCGAGCATGCACGTACATATTTGAGCATTGTGAGGCGCACACCTGCCCAGCGAGTCAGGCACATTCATAGTGCTGAGCCCCTTTAGAGAGATTCCAGTTTGGCAAGCTGTTGCTCTCTAATTGTTGGCTGTCAAACAGGTAAAAGAAGCTTTGACCGCACAAGCACTCATTCTCACGACACTTGATACCATGAAACCTCTAGCAATTTCTATAGCGCTAAATAATATATAGTATTTTAAAGGAAAATAAATCTTTCTGCGTATGGCGATCAACAATTTCGCCTCAAGAGGAAAAAAAATATCTTTTTCTGATTCTATAACAAAAAGACAGAAATTCTTTCTTGATGAATGTAATACCCCTGATTAAAGTGATACTTCCTATGGTGTTCTCACATTTATAGAGCCAGTAATAGGCCCTAACTGCATTTATATAGCATGTCTGGGACATTCAGAAGGGCTGCCATTATTCCTAGAGAGCTTAGTTATAAATACAGGTGTTGGATCTTTTATCCGGAAAGCTTGGGACATGGGGGTGGGGGAAACAGTATATTATATTGTAATTACTTTTACACATTTTCAATTTTTTTGCCCGCACTTGCAATTGTGTTGTGTGTAAACAACCCCTATATAATTTCTCTGCTGCTGTAGCTCAGCTGGTGGATAACACCCACAAAGAATGCTCAGATGTTCACTTTCAGCAGAAGACTGCCTGTCATTAACAGTGACAAGTATCATATTAATGACAGGAGTCAAGGGGTGGGGGGTATCGGGCACTACTATGCTGGCTACGGTACCCTTGCAGAGAAAAGTTACATGTTTGCAGATTCTGTCATGATTTTTATGGGGTACTTTTTATTTCTAAATTACACTGTTTACATAGCAAATAATTCACTCTGCCATTTAAACATTTATTCTTGAACCAACAAATGTATTTTTAGCTGTAATATTGGTGTGTAGGCGCCATCTCAGTGCATTGTGCCTGAGTCTGAGCTTTCAGAAGGAGCCAGCGCTACACATTAGAACTGCTTTCAGGTAACATATTGTTTCTCCTACTCCCATGTAACTGGAGGAGTCCCAAGCCGGACTTGGATTTCTTACTATTGAGTGCTATTCTGATACCTACTGGGAGCTGCTATCTTGCTCCCTTCCCATTGTTCTGCTGATCGGCTGCTGGGAGGGGGGGGGATATCACTCCAACTTGCAGCGCAGCAGTAAAGTGTGACTGAAGTTTATCAGAGCACAGGTCACATGGCTGTGGCACCCTGGGAAATGAAGAATATGGCTAGCCCCATGTGAAATTTTAAAATTAAATCTAAAAAAATCTGTTTGCGTTTTTGAAAAATGGATTTCAATGCAGAATTCTGCTGGAGAAGCTTTATTAACTGATGGGTTTTGAAAAAAACATGTTTTCCCATGACAATATTCTTTTAAAGATCACTTTGTTTAGTCTTTGCAATTTGCCAAAATATTACTGGTATTTCTGAATTATACTCAATGCATGAGATTCAGTACAGGAACCATATACATTAATAATAACCAATAAAGCCTGCTTGGCTTTGGCCCATAATTGCCCATTAATTGACCTGTGTGCCATACTGCACAGGTTGAGTCCAACATGCAGTAGCGTTCATGGTTCTGGGTGATTTTTTATGAATTTGGGCATTTTTGGGCTACAAAAAAACACAGTGGACAAATGCCCTGCACACTGAAAAAGCCAACTGCTTACATGCAAAACAATAATAACAAAAGCACTTTTCATAAATATAGTCCAATTAATGGTGAAACTATTGGTTCCTCCAGTGACGCACGTGGCAATGTGGAACTTTCCCTTCTCACTGCTCGGCGGTGCAGGCACTGCAGGTAATACAGCAATAAAACCCACCGAGCACGTGTTCTGCGCTTTGCTACTATCTCACTGTGATTTTCTAATATGCTTGAGAGTAATTAGCCTGATAAACAATTAAGTTCACTAAATAGGAAGGCGGCTTTATTGCTTTTTGGGAACAGAATGGAATGTGCCTAATGTATTTTGCCTATGATAAGTTACTTATTAACTTATTAATGTAGCTAAATAATATAAAGGTCCTTTGATTGTTTTTTATTTGGAAAAAAATGAAGTGTGTTATAAAATACACATTTTATTCCTTCAATATAGTATGAGAGTGATATGACAGAATCTGTAGCTTGTATGTTGATGATGATGGTGGAGTAAGGTGTAAGGTGAATAAGGTGGCCACACATGGGCCAAAGATAGCTCTGAATAGATAAAATCAGTCTAAAAGGATGTCCACCTTTTTTTCTTTTTACAAAGTCCTACCAAAGTGGTAGGACTTTGCAAAAGGAGCAGTTTACCCAATATAACTTTTGTATATTATTATTAAAATGATGTGCTTAGCCAAACCTCGGCAGCGACCCCCTCCTTGAGAGTAGTATTGGAAATCCAAGGATCGGGTAGGCACCTATTAATTGTATACATAATATAATGTTTTGTTAACTAATTATATTGGCAAAAGTGATTGTTTTAAACTTTGGTAGGACTTTACAAATGGTGGGCATTAGAATGTAAATCGCTGGTGGGATGGCATACACGGTGCTGCTATTTCCCGAAATCACAGAAGTTTCCTTTCAAGGAAATTCCATTAATTATGAAAAATGTCTTACCAATGTACGGTAACAGCATTCCCTGAAGATTAAATTATTTTAGTATGATGTACAAAAACATTGTCTAAAGCTATCTATCCATCCATACATACAAGATCTGCCTATTTGGCAACGTAGCCAAACATGTGGATCTTTGCCAAAAATTGGGCTGATACGATGTTTGAGCCAATGATGGGATCATAAGGAAGGCCAGTGCAAGCTACCAGGAGGGGAGCAGAACAACAAGCCTATGTGGTCTTTGCCCCCAAGGGATTTTTAAACCTTTCCAAAATATACTTGGCTGATTTTCAGCTAGGTGTCTGTCAGGGAGGTCCCAGGTAAGCTGCCGACTTGGCCTGAAGGGGCTGAATCGCATACTTAAGAATATTTTCTGCTAGTCTTTATTTTTTTGTGGGTGCTCTGCAGCTCTCTACCTTGGAATGTTAACTGTTATCTGTTTGATTGCATTTCCCCCACCCACAGGGGGAGGCGGCTCCTGCTATTCTGCCCCCCCCTCACCCCCAGGTTATACCTTTTCTTGCACTGGAGGGGGTCCAGAGAGCAATAGCATTTTCTGCACTAGCAGAGCTGAATTTACGTTTTAATAAATTGTAAGCTCTTTTGGGCAGGGCCCTCTTCACCTCTTGTATCGGTTATTGGTTGCTTTATATGTTACTCTGTATGTCCAATGTATGAAACCCACTTATTGTACAGCGCTGCGGAATATGTTGGCACTTTATAAATAAATCTTATTATTAATAATAATAATAATAAACAAAAATTTGGCTTTTAAACTTACCAGCATCAAAATGGGGTGTGCAAGGACCACCAGGGCAACCACCCCAGGGGCCCCCACACCCCCTCAGGGGCCCCCGCCGACCTGCTCACACACCTCTAGCCCCTCCCCATGTACGTACCTTATACTTTGCTACAAGGCAGTGGGGGCAACGCCAATGGGAAGCAATTGCAGTAGGGAGTGCCAATTCTTGCAGGTGGAGATCAGGTTTTTACCTGGTATCCCACCATCCTAGTCCAACCCTGCCCTCACCTTTGCAAACAATAAACAGTCTGAATGACAGGCAGAGAAGGACACTTTGACATCCAAACTTTTCTGTCTAAAGTCAAAATACCCCATATGGTAGTAGCCTTAATATGACTATACATGGACAGCTTAGCTTCCCAACAACTGCTCAGAGTACACTGAGCATGTGCAGTGTCACTGACACCTAACAAAATCCAAGATGGGAAGCTCCTGTGCAAAACTTTTTAGGCCTGGAACATTATTGTTATATAAATTCTGAACTTCTGGGCTGATATAGTAAGTTCTGTATTGAAAATTCATGAACAGTAGAGCTTAGACTATTCTCACTGATAATCTTTCTTCCCTCTGATGATCTCTGCATGTGTGTAGTGCTACTTTTATAACTGTAAACCATAAGTGTATATATTTGTGTGCTGTGTAGCTAATGACAAGGCCTGTGCCATAATTACAGGTGACTTCAATAGAGTATTGTTCATTGTAAAGTTACCCTGCTGGTAAGTTCTGCAGCCCCTCAGAAGGAACCTTTCCATGTTTATACAGTGTCTATTTCATGTTAAACTTGTCTGTTCCCATGAGCTTCTCTAAATGGGCTGTAGAAATGGGCTCTAGAACTTTGTGAGTGGCAATTTTCATCTTTCTGTCGTAATCACTGAGTAAACATTTCCGAACATAAAGACTTATCTTGATAATATTACCTCCAAGCAGAAAATAAATATCAGTCTCTGCGCAATCTCTCTCATCTGCATGCAGTGATTGTATCTACATAAAACAAAAATAAAGGCTGTTCAACTGAAACGCATTATTAAAGAAACAGTAACGCCAGTAAATAGAAGTATATCAAAGTAACAAATATAATGTTGCTCTACACTGGTAAAACTGGTGTGTTTAGTTCAGAAATACTACTATAGTTCATGTAAACACACTGGGGGGCAGCCATTCAAACTGAAATAGGGCTAAATGGCACAGGTTACATAACAGATAAGCTTTGTAAAACACCATTGTATTATACAGAGCTTATCTGTTATGTAACCTGTGCCTTTTAGCCCTATTTCAATTTGAATAGCTACCACCATGGCCACACAGCATCTTGTGTATATAAACCATTATTTATTCATTCATTTATTTCCTGTTTATATAGCTCTGACACATTTCTGCAGTGTTTTACAGAGATTATTTATCATTCACATCAGTCCCTGCCCCAGAGGAACGTACAATCTAAGGTCCCTATCACATTTACACACAGTATAGTCAATTTAGTCAGAAGGCAATTAAAGGAGAAGGAAAGGCTAAGTCACTTGGGGGTGCTAAAATGTTAGGCACCCCCAAGTGACTTTAATCGCTTACCTTGTACCCTGGGTGCCCCTGTTAGGAGAAAACAGCACCAGCCCGGGGTACCTGTAGCGAGCGCCGACTTCTATGTTAAAGTTCGGCTGTTTCACTTTACTGCGAATGCTTGCGCAGCGACCCAGGAAGGAGGAAGCGCATCGCTACAGCTACCCCGGGCTGTGCTTTTCTCTCCCAACAGGGGCACCAGCCCGGGGTACATGGAAGGCGATTCAACTCACTTGGGGGTGCCTAACATTTTAGCACCCCCAAGTGACTTTGCCTTTCCTTCACTTTTAACCTGCCTGTATGTGTATATACTATAGTGGGGTTTCTGAAGCAAACACACAACTTTGAACAGTGTAGGACGACAGTACATTACACTTTAATTCTATTTAAAAATAGAATTTTTGGTGTTTTTTATATTATCCACTACTAATTGTTTTGTCAGCATTTCCTTTTTTTTTTTTTTAGAAAGACTGCTTATTTTTGTTAGCTACGGCACATTGAGCTAATGGGATTGATTCTCAGAGTATAAGCAAAGGCCAAGAATCAGCCGATCTGCTGGCATCTGCTTGGGCTGCTTGGGCTTAGAGGCACTGCTTGGGCCTGGGTGCAGAGATATGAGGGTTGATTCACTAAAGGTCGATAAGTTTTATTGCACGTTTTTTTGTATTAAAATTGGTGCGAAAAAAAATGCGCAATTTGCTAAACTATTAACGCATGCGTTAAGTTGCATATTGCCTGCGATAAATTTTGCGTTACCGCATGTATTAATTTTACCGCATTTCGTTAATTTGCGCGCCAAAATAACACTAACGCATGATTCACAAACACTTAGACGCACTAAATATCGCATTAGTCCGTGCGAATATTAACACCTACTTGGGGCAGGCGGTAATTATAGAAAAGTACAGTTCATGAGCTTTTGGCAACACAATATGGACTTTGCAGTGGGATTTATTCAAGTCTGTGTTGGCCCTAGAGTGATGCAGCCGCCAGTTTGCAGGGAAATGCGCATTTTCATAAAAGTAGTTTTATGAAAGTAATGCCGTGTATGGCTAATATGGCGTGCGTTTTTTCGCACGCGGTGACTATTTGTGTGCGATGCGTTGATTAGTGCTCATTCCATCAAATACCGCACGAAAATAGTCTTTGCGACTTAAATAACGCAAACAGCATCACATCTAAATTAACACAAATATCCTTTTAGTGAATCATGCGTTAAAACGCGAAAAATTAGACGCGATAACATTTTTAACGCATGCTATAAATAGCGCACGTTTTAACGCACTTTAGTGAATCAGCCCTATGGAGTGAATTTCCGAGTGAAAATGCATACTCATGAGTTTCCGCAGTGAAATTTGCTCCTTGTGTCTGCGCCCAGTCTGACCAATGCCTCCAGGCTCAGACACATAAATCAGCAGATGCTGAGGGTTCTCAGCTAAGAAACAAGCCCATATGACAGTACCCCAGTAGATGCTTTTCTTGATGTGTTAATAGTGGCGCTAGTGCCCCATTTACTGTGCACAACTCAGTTGTGACTTTTGATGTGGTTGGTGGCAGTTCCATGGTTTCCGAGTGTCCGGAGTGCACACTGTGCATCAGAGCGGGCTGGACAGACACATTCATGTTATCTGCGTAACATGAACCCAATTGCTCTTATAAAAAACAGATTCCACTGCAGGATTCTTCCAGAGAAACACTGTTAACTAATGTTTTCCCATGACTGAGAGAATGTGGTTATATTGCTAAATGTGTTTACAATGTGTACACAATGAAAATATGGACTGGGGATTTTATAACAAAGTGGATTCAGCATTGAATAACATGGTTTCTCCAGCATTACACAACATAGCAGCCCTAGCAATAAATTAAACAGTGGCTGCAGAAACATATATCATAGTGGCCCCAGCGTTTTAGGGCATTGCGTGATACAATGGCTTCAACATATACATCACAGTGGTCACAGCACAATATAGCACAGTAACCCCAACATTTCATTACATAGTATGGCCCAGCATGTTTATGACACAAGGTCATAAGACCCAAGAAACTGATGACAGCAATGATGAAGCAGTGATCCCCAACCAGAGGCTCGGGTATAACATGTTGCTCATCAACCCCTTGGATGTTGCTCCCAGTGGCCTCAAAGCAGGTGCTTATTTTTTAATTCTTGGCATGGAGGCAAGTTTTGGTTGCATAAATACCCAATATAATGCCAAACAGAACCTTCTGTAGGCTGCCAGTCCACATGGGGTCTATTAAATAGCCAATTATTGCTCTTGTTGGCACCACCAGGAACCTTTTTTTAGGCTTGTGTTGCTCTACAACGCTTTTTCCATTTGAATGTGGCTCACGGGTATAAAAGGTTGGGGTTCCCTGCCCTACAGCTTGTGATACAGTCACCCCAACATTTCATGAGCTTCCGGAACAGTGACTACCTCTGCATATTGTCCCCAGCAATGGCACATCCAGGTAATGATTCCAGGTAACTGCTATCTGCATGTTCACCTTCTCTACCATTGAAAAAAAAGCAAGGTGTGTGAATAAAAATCTAATTTAATTATTTCTCCTCTGTCCAATAGCAGAAAAGGTGCTTGGAAGAAAGATCTGGCATGCAAAAACGCAATTTACCAGAATAAATAAAGTGGTGGGATGGAATCCAACTGCATTCATCTCCATTTCCAGAACTCTGCATGGAGTATAACATACATGGGACTGTGATGTATGTTTCAAAGCTCAAAATTTATGAAATTTTACTACAAATAGTAAAGAATCTTCTGCCAACAAAACTACATTAAGTAAATAGATAATAATATAATGTATGGGACACGCAAACCAGATCTTAACTCTTTCACCCACCAACAAATTCATTTTCTACCTGGGATGCCTAAGGCTAATCTATGAAAATGTGTATAAAAAAAAAAATAAAATCAAGCTCAAAAGTGCACAACTTTTCCGCCCTTCCCAAAGGCTGTTTTCTTACAAAAGATAAAGGGCGGCGGACGAGGAAAGAATAAGAAGTTAAAACTTTACAACAGAATTCTCACTACCACACCTCAATGTACTGGGAAAACAAAGCCGTTGTGTTTCATATTGTGCATTAATGAAAAAGCAAAGCATTTCAGCAGATTTTATAGTTGTGGGTGATCATTGCTGTTACCTTTGCACACAAAACCTGAACCAATCTGTTCATGTTTTTACTCAGTATGACACAAACAGACATAACAAGCAGTATGAAATATTCCATTGCCCTTAGTCTACTTTAAGTTGAAAGGTGAACTATCCCTTTAGTGCTGCCCCATAGAGAATCGCAATGAACCTATATGAACCCAACTAGACATCTTCTCTGAGGGTGAGAGAATTAATTAGGCTGACTTCTGTTTTACATGAAGATTCATCCTTCTGCCACGTACTACACATGCACCATTGTTCCCTGCAAAGATTCTGCAGCCCTGGACCTGAACAGGCTTGTCATCTTGCTTTGTGCCAGTACAAGCTCTAAATCCAGCGCCTGTATTGGCACAACATAGCTTTATTATCTACAATTACATGGGGTAAAGGTTCTGTTTATCTGCAGTATTACTGACGTACCATAGTAAGTTAATTTGGCTTAGTTATCAAATATATTTATGTTTGGATATTACGTAGATATTAGGGGAGTATCTATTGTAAAGTATCTCTAAACACCCACGTAAATGTTGGCACCCTCACACAAACAAATGCAGGGGTAGAATATACTTTAGTCTTGGGCCTTTTTGTTCAAGCCCCAGTTTAAGGTAAAACATTTAGTATGGGCTCATATCCATTAGCTAATACCAAGGTTACAGATGTATGAAAACATTATGGCTTTAGCCATTCAGCAATAACATTATTGGATAATAATTAGGATAGAAAATATTGTTGATTTGAGCCAAAATCTTATTTTAAGTAGCCTTCAAAACCAAGAGTAACTACCAGAGCACATTTTGCCCAAATGCCTTCAGTCTGGGCCCCCTCCCAACCACTGCTCCAGGCCTCTGTAGAAAGCCTCATTGGGGCCACTGTTCTAGATTATGGAAGCACATAGCACCATGTTTGTGACTGTTACTGAATAAGCCCAGAATATGTAAAGCTGTCCAGTCTTTAGGAAAAAACACTTCTGTAGGGTGGCAGTTAGTGTGATGGTGCGCAAGAAAAAGAATTGATATCATGAACAGAGCTTCCCCTGCAGCTACAAGAGTTGCACTTGGGTGTCAGTGAGTGAGTTGTTCTGCAGGGCAGATGTCAATAACTTCTTGGCTCAGCTCCTCTGCCCCATTCAGACAAGGACATACTGTATGCTGGGCAACGATGATACTCTGTGGCACAGCAGCCAGAAGCAGTGAGGCTTCTCATGATGTCAGCAGTAATCTGCCTATCATCATTGCCCCCAGAGTCTTAACCCAGTGGGGGTGTGGCTAGTTCCTAAGAAAGTCACTAGTCACTTATGTGGCCATAGTCTTACAACTGACTAGAGATTTAGCGGCACTAAATGCAATTTAATTTTCATTTGCTGAGTTGACTTGAGTCCTTATAGAAGTAATTCGTTGTTTTGCTGCCTGTGGGCATCAAGTAATTGTCTGAAATTCCTTCCCTTTAGTCCCCCAGCCAACACACAGATCCCACCTACCCCCCTTACATTTAAGATGAATTAGCGCCAGCTAGTTAGTGTCATTTTGCATATATTTTTCAGGGCATACATAGGGGAGTAACTCTATATCTAGCCTGCTTCTGTGGAGGGTTGGGTGCTACTTGGACGAATAAAGAAACACCTGGAAAGTGACGTTCTCATCTTTTTAACACATTAAAAAGTAGTAATATAACTTATTCATGGAACTGTGTTATTAAAAATATGAACAGTGGCATAATATATATTTTATATATCCTTTCAACCAGAAAATGTAATAATTATTTTGCACTAACAATTTTAGAGCCTGAGATTTACAGAAATACATTATCTAAACAACTTTAGTTTCCTGGGTTACACAGTGTTTTGACAAGGTTTTAGGGATGTGATTTCCAACAACCCTTAGGCTTAGATTCTCAATAACAGCCCAGAGCACCCTGACATGGATTCCGCCCCCCTCCCACAGTAAATGGAAGGGCTCATTGCTAGTTAAGAGAGTGCAATAGCCAAAAGAGAAAAGTGCTGAAAATCCAATTTAAAATGGATGACATTGCTAAGCACCATTTATTAGGATGTAATTTACAGCTATCCTATACTCATATGGGAACACTTGAGACAACCTGAGTTTCCAGCACTTACTAACTAGTCAGCGGGGGCCGTGACTTCATTTTACTTGCTGATGATTGGAACACAGATGTTATCATAACATGGGCCTCATTTTAGTTATATGTGACTGTATACTGATATAGTTATAGATCCTTCAAGAGTTGTTTATGACACTTTCTCATGTGTCTTGCTCCTTTAAAATATATTTATTGCACCAAGGCATGGATTAGATCAGTGACTGTCTTGTTGCATTCGATGACTCTCACAAAAATTCTTAAGCTGGCCATATACGCACCGGTGATATTGTACGAAACCTCGTTTCGTGCGATATTCAGTGAATGTATGGTGACTCGCGAGGCGACCGATATCGCAAATGGCTGCGGATATCGATTGACTCGCCAATCGCGCAGGTTAAAAGATTTTGATCGGGTGCCATTGAAGGCGCCCCAGCAAAATCTATGTTCAGGGCTGAATCGGCAGAAGGAGGTAGAATTCCTATTGTTTCTAACTCTATATCTGACGATTCAGCCCTGAATGTCTATGGAGGGTGGGAACGATCTTTCGTGGGACCAGATTGAAAATCGCCACGTGTGTGGCCACCTTTAGCTTGGCCCCAAATAACTGCCACAATAGGGTTTTGAAAGCTGAGCCTGGGAAGCGTTGAGCTGCCAATCACCTTTACTGACGTTGGGCTAAAGGAGTGAAAGCCTATTATATGTCAACAACATCAATGGTGACATTACTAACATTTGCTTATTAACTCATCTCCTACCTACTCCCAGCAGCCTGAGATCAATAACAGAGGATTGGGTCAAGTTGGATGACTGATTCATCAAATATTCAAACTCTGATAAATCTCACATTAAAAGGGCTTTACAGGTATGGGACCTGTTATCTAGAATGCTCTTTCCGTAATTTGGATCTCCATAACTTAAGTCTGCTAAAAAATCATATAAATATTGAATAAACCCAATAGACTTGTTTTGCCTCCAATAAGGGGTAATTATATCTTAGTTGGGATCAAGTACAGGTACTGTTTTATTATTACAGAGAAAAGGGAATCATTTAACCATGAAATAAACCCAATAGGGCTGTTCTGCCCCCAATAAGGGGTAATTATATCTTAGTTGGGATCAAGTACAGGTACTGTTTTATTATTACAGAGAAAAGGGAATCATTTAACCATGAAATAAACCCAATAGGGCTGTTCTGCCCCCAATAAGGGGTAATTATATCTTAGTTGGGATCAAGTACAGGTACTGTTTTATTATTACAGAGAAAAGGGAATCATTTAACCATTAAATAAACCCAATAGGGCTGTTCTGCCCCCAATAAGGGGTAATTATATCTTAGTTGGGATCAAGTACAGGTACTGTTTTATTATTACAGAGAAAAGGGAATCATTTAACCATTAAATAAACCCAATAGGGCTGTTCTGCCCCCAATAAGGGGTAGTTATATCTTAGTTGGGATCAAGTACAGGTACTGTTTTATTATTACAGAGAAAAGGGAATCATTTAACCATTAAATAAACCCAATAGGGCTGTTCTGCCCCCAATAAGGGGTAATTATATCTTAGTTGGGATCAAGTACAGGTACTGTTTTATTATTACAGAGAAAAGGGAATCATTTAACCATGAAATAAACCCAATAGGGCTGTTCTGCCCCCAATAAGGGGTAATTATATCTTAGTTGGAATCAAGTACAGGTACTGTTTTATTATTACAGAGAAAAGGGAATCATTTAACCATTAAATAAACCCAATAGGGCTGTTCTGCCCCCAATAAGGGGTAATTATATCTTAGTTGGGATCAAGTACAGGTACTGTTTTATTATTACAGAGAAAAGGGAATCATTTAACCATGAAATAAACCCAATAGGGCTGTTCTGCCCCCAATAAGGGGTAATTATATCTTAGTTGGGATCAAGTACAGGTACTGTTTTATTATTACAGAGAAAAGGGAATCATTTAACCATTAAATAAACCCAATAGGGCTGTTCTGCCCCCAATAAGGGGTAATTATATCTTAGTTGGAATCAAGTACAGGTACTGTTTTATTATTACAGAGAAAAGGGAATCATTTAACCATTAAATAAACCCAATAGGGCTGTTCTGCCCCCAATAAGGGGTAATTATATCTTAGTTGGGATCAAGTACAGGTACTGTTTTATTATTACAGAGAAAAGGGAATCATTTAACCATTAAATAAACCCAATAGGGCTGTTCTGCCCCCAATAAGGGGTAATTATATCTTAGTTGGGATCAAGTACAGGTACTGTTTTATTATTACAGAGAAAAGGGAATCATTTAACCATTAAATAAACCCAATAGGGCTGTTCTGCCCCCAATAAGGGGTAATTATATCTTAGTTGGGATCAAGTACAGGTACTGTTTTATTATTACAGAGAAAAAGGAAAACATATTTAAAAATTAGAATTATTTGCTTATAATGGAGTCTATGGGAGATGGCCTTTCTGTAATTCGGAGCTCTCTGGATAATGGGTTTCCGGATAAGGGATCCCATACCAGTATATGCATTCTCAACATGAATAAAATAGATAAAGTGTATGCTGAAAATACACTGTGTATCCTTTTAATGAAATAAGGCATATATCTTCTTATGATAAAGCAGTAACAGGCTTTGACACGGGGAGGCAGATTTAAAAAACTTGAAAATTGCAAATGTGTGCTTATTTATTGAAAACCTCAAATTTCAAAAACTTGATCATGTAAAGTGTGAAAAACAACTAAAACACAATAAAATCATGTTCTACGCATCATTTTCAATGAGTTTGCCAAATTTCGAATGGGTCCTGAGAACTCAAATTGAAAAAGAGTTTGAATTTTTGTAACAGAGCCCCCACTGACATGTACATGAACTCTCCAGGTTTTTAGAATTTTAATATTTGAGTTTCATAAATCTCAAAAATTCAAATTTGCGATTTTTGCTGCAAAAAAACTCACATTGTGTTATGAACTTAAAATTCAAAAATTATAATTGACTCCTTTATTATCTTCCCATTAATTAGCGGAGTTAGTTTAACTAGGGAATACTTGCAGTGTTCCACATCCATCTTCTGATGAAAAAATAGTGGAAGGTGTATGATGGACTTTCTATGATTTCTATCAGCTTACACTGGTTCATTGTGTACCTGATGAAGGGGCGTGTCCCAGAAACGGGACTAGTTCCCTATTGCATCTGCCTTGAGTGCCGGTACCTTGTTTTTCCTTGGGCATCCACCTAAGGGAGTTCCCTCTCCCCAAGGCCAAGTATGCATGTGTATTTTGTAGCTACACAATATCCCCCTCTTTCAACCTTTGTTGTGACTGTTTTGACTTGTTAAAGTGTGCACTTGCAATCTAATATCTACCTCACCAAACATGGACTGCTTCACTTTCCCTGTTTGCCCTTTTTAGCTAAAAAATAGCAAAAAAACAATGTTTTTCAGATATTTGTAACCTCCCGGGCTATAATGGGGACCCTGACCTTGATGGTTGGACTCCATAGGGGGCTTGAACCAAAAAAAGTCTGACAACCATTGCTTTAAACTCTAAAAACAAAGTTATTTTCCCTGTATATATAGCTATTTAAGGGCTCTGGCACACGGGGAGATTAGTTGCCCGCGACAAAACTCCCTGTTCGCGGGCGACTAATCTCCCCGAGTTGCCTTCACCTTCCATCCCACCGGCGAAAATGTAAGTCGCCGGTGGGATGGCACAAGCGGCGGCGCGATTTCACGCAAATCGCCGAAAAAGCCTCGCGAGGCAACTTACATTTTCGCCGGTGGGATGGCAGGTGAAGGCAACTCGGGGAGATTAGTCGCCCGCGAACAGGGAGTTTTGCCGCGGGCGACTAATCTCCCCGTGTGCCAGAGCCCTAAGAGACATATAATTAGTTAGAGACAAAAGCTGACAATACCTTAAAGCTATAGACAATGGGCCAAATTACAATTTTTTTACAATGTTAGTGCCTGCTGTCTTTATTTCCCATTCGTTTGCACACAATCCCCCCCCCAACCCCTCTATAAAGGTACACGCTGCAACCTATTAACAGAGAAAACATAAAGGACTGCATTCAACAAAGACTTGTTTACTTTATCTACTCTATACCAAAGTGAGTTTAGTGACTAAACCTTTTAGAGAAAGCTTTTTGTTCAACTCGGGTGTAGGTAGCAAACAAGGATTCATTTACACTGCGGATAATTAAAGGAAATGTGTGCAAACGAATACACTGGCACAAAAAAAAAAATTAACTAAAAATCATTTTTGCATTTATAGAAATAGCGCTGCCAAGGATAGACACGTACAATGCATATTCATTGGCATAAAATAATTGAAGGTACAGTATAAATGATTCTTCATTGTTATATCCTCATCCAAAGCTTTTAAATGGTGTCACATGTTTGACAATGAATGTTAAAAAGTTATTTTAGAAAATTAAATAGACTTTTATGTTTTTTATATTATTGTTATTTAAAATGACATATTAACTTTCAAATATGTCTATGTGTATCACGCAATGCCTAACTACGTAAGACATTGTAGATTTACTTTTTTTTTTTTACAATCTATGGCCATTACAGGGTTAAGTAAAATAAACACTGGGAAATTAAACAAGGAACCCCTTAGTCACTGGGGTGTCTTTAATCGCTTTCCTTTTACTTTCTCTTCTTTAACAAGCACACTGGTCCAGGGCAGTTTTCTGCAGGGCCGGCTGCTGGGAAACCGGGGAAAGATTGCAGTGGCCCTAAGGCTGGAATGTGATTCTAATTAGGCCCTGGCTTTTCGAGGCCCAAACAGCCCCCCCACCAGCCCAATAAATAGTGACTGTCTATGGCATCTTACAGCAGCCCCTCTGGTATTTGCCAGAACGCACAGATTGCCAGTCTGGGCCAAGTAGCCCTCCTTGCAGACACCTGCCCTGGGCCATGCATTTTTTAATGAAGAGGAGTGCCAGCCAGGTGTAAGTTGTGCACAGATCCACTCATTTAGACTAGAAAATACCACCATAAAATTTGGTTCAGTGAGTTGGTGATCAAATCAAAATCTTGCCAAACATGATTATTGCCAACAAGTGTTTTGCCAACTTTAGAAAGGAATTTCCCCCCTCCTAGGGTAAATTTTAGAATAGAAATTAACATCACAAGAGTGGTCCCTCAAATTTCTAGCAAAACAGAGACCTTTTCCGCACACCCTTTAGCTCTCCAAAATAATGAAACGCCCAGTGCACACTGCTGGACGGATCGGCACCCTCCCAAAACCAAACTAGTAACAGATGCAAATGGCACTCAGAGCTGAAAAAAGGGAGAAAGCAATTAAAAAACTTTGGCACCTCCGCAATAAAATTTTTTTAGGGCTTGCTCCCTTTTTTTCAGCTCTGAGTGCCATTTGCATCTGTTACCCTCAAATTTCTATACCAGTGATCCCCAACCAGTGTCTCAAGAGCAACATGTTGCTCCCCAACCCCTTGGATGTTGCTCTCAGTGGCTTCAATGCCAAACAGAGTCTCCCTTAGGCTGGCAGCCTACACAGGGGCTACCATAATCTATATTTGGCACCATCAGGAAGTTTTTGCATGCATGCGTTGCTCTCCAAAGTTTTTTGGCATTTGAATGTGGGTCACGGCTAAAAAAGTTGGGGACCCCTGTTCTAGAACCTATTTTGCATAATAAAAAGTATACATTATTCTGGGCCATACTATTCCTGAGCCCCACTGCAGTTGAACTTGTTCCTTTACCCTATTATAAGTCCCATGGCTACTGAAAATCATCAAATAGCAGCTTGTATGGGTACATTTATGATGGAAAAAAACAAGTATAAAAACAAAGTAAAAACAAGTAACATGGATGGTGAGGTCAAGCAGTCATTTCTTGAAATACATGATTCCCTTTATTTGAACTTTAATGAACACATAGCATATCCAGAAAGAGTAAGAGCGCTGAGAATATGGCAGAACTGTGCTGCTTTCTCCCAGGCGGTTTTATTACAAACCTACCCAGGCTATAAACTCCAGAGCTTCCAACTTCCCAGTTTGATTGCATAACATGTTTGCTATAATATGAGCACAGAGCGTTTACGAAAGCTTTAAACAGCACGTGACGCGAGTTATTGGCTGCTCTATTGTCTCTTTTCTATGCTGTATTCTCTCTGTTTGCTAAGCCCAAATATTTGTTAAATATTACTTGCTCTCTGGAAATAAGAGTACGCTCCTTTCTAGCTGCCCTGTGTCGTTCCCTTTCTTACCCCTATCAATACATTGCATTGATTGTGTATGTCCTATTATACTCATTAAACCTGAACTTTGTCCTTATAGCATGAATTTTTGTATATGAAGTGATCTGTAGCCAACAATGTGGGAGATAAGTCTCACATTTCTTTGATTTACTTGTTTTTTTTCCATTATTTTAGTAACCCAGTTTTGCCATAAGAAAAGCAGACTGCCATATTAGCATGTGGCTGGTAGAAGAGCATTAGCCTGGGTAGAGCATCCAGTGATGGGAGTTAGAGTACAAAACCTGGCTAATAAATGAGTCTAACGAGTAGGACCAGTTTTTATACTACTCTTACAAAATTACAATAACCGTTTGTAACGTATTTACATTGTTCTTGCAGGGAAGTATCTGCTGTTGGAGCTTGCTGGGAGTAAACAAGACCATATACAGATTTGATTGTGGAGTGCAAGCTCCTGTATGATTGTTGGGACACTTATATTCAAGCAACAAATGTCTGACCCTGTGAATGGTCACTTTGTCAGTCTGTGGGGACATGTTTGGTGGCCTGATTTTGACAAGCAATAATATCGACAGTATCTGTCCGTGTACTTTCAGTCATGCAATGAAGACAGACTAATATAGTGGATATGTATGGTCGCTCGTTTAGTAGATCAAACATTAAAGGGCTCACTTACATCCCCTAAACTGCTGTCAAAGGTACTTGTGTCAAAATGCAATCTTTGCAGTCATATAGTTCTGGGCTCTGTGATGCTCAGTCCTTTGCATGCAATTGCATCCATTTTGCTGAACTGGACCCAACTGCAGTAGGTGCAGCACATTAATTAAGAGAATTGCCCATTTGCATTTGCAATGGCACAGAAAAAAAAACCCCGAATTGTGAGAAAAAAACATGGTGATTGCACTAGAAATTGCACTTTGCAAACTATGTCAAGGTAAGTAAATGTGCTCTTAAATCCTACAACTGTTTTTCTTCAAAATGATCTATGCAAAAATAGTGAATCAGGTGTTCCCAGACAGCACGACCCTGCACCCCCGGCGATTCTGCATCCCTGGCCACTCTGAATCTTTCCAATGCCACTACCCCCGCAACCCCGTGCCTGTCGTTTGGAGTGCAATTGCACGCTCTACACTAGAAGGGCAGAAATTCTGATTGAAAAAAATGGAATGCTGGCTCTTAAAGTTACCAGGAGCAGATTTTTGTTGGAAGCCGACAGCAGAGCCTCTGGTCACAGCCAGCATGTTCCATAGACACAGTGTTTCCCAAGCAGGGACAGGCAGGTAGGGGCTAAAGCAGTCCTCCATAACATTACTATGGTGGGCAAGACCCCAGATGGGCCATATGTCTAGATCTCTTAAGGGGTAATGATGCTTGTAGTTCTCACCATGTATTTTAGCTGAAGGAGCAGCTCTTGAGACACCTTTGGTGCCGACTGATATTCCCATGATGGTGATAGGCAGTTTTATCTTCCAAAAATACATACCGTATATACTCGAGTATAAGCCAATCCCAATATAAGCCGAGGTACCTAATTTTACCTAGGAAAACTGGAAAAACTTATTGACTTGAGTATAAGCCTATAGGGTGGGAAATGCAGCGGCTACTGCTAAGTTTCAATAATCAAAATAATAACCAATAAAATTACATTACATGAGGTATCAGTGGGGTATATGTTTTTGAATATTTATTTCAAAGAAAAACAGTAAACTAGCTCTGTAAGTGGAGAAGAGGGTCAACAAAAACAATATGGTATCAACAATGATACCTTGAGAGTACTACCCCCTTAGCTCAATCAGCAACCAAGCTAAAACACAAAGAATATAGAATATAAAGTGCAGTGTGTAGTGCAGAATGGGAAATGTGAGGATGGTAGATGAAGATGAATTTTCATCTGGAGGGACCCATTGCACCCGACTAAACTATAGGCCGAGGGTGACTTTTTCAGCACATTTTTGGTGCTGAAAAACTAGGCTTATACTCGAGTATATACAGTATTTAGGCTGAAGACTGCATGTGATGACTGGTGAAAGAACAAAAGCTAAAGGACAAAGCCTATTTATCTTTCAGCTCAACACTAGCAAAGAACTGTACTTTTTCTTAATGAATTCAAGATGTAGATTTTATTTGTTTTTACATTTTAAGTGAAACATTTTAAAAAGTACCCAAAATAGGTGCAATAGTCTTCTATGCCCTGGAAAAGGTTCTAAATCACACTATTTGGTATAAAGGAACAAAGCTGTTAGCTTGACTTGCAAGAGCTTATCTATTGTACATTAAATACACACTTTCCCGTGTGAAGGACCGACTCCTACACCAGGAACCACCCCCCCCCCCCCCGGTAGATTCCTATAGCTAGGCTGATAGCTAGGCATACGATTCATATATTTTTTACATTATATACCTTTGAACAAAACCAATTTTTTTGTTAAATTCCTTTTAAAAGAGCATACAATGCCCAGCTTGGAGTACAAAAGCGTCTCATAGGGGCATGCATACCGTTTTTGTTTTGCCTTTAGCCATTATGCCACACAATGGAAAGGTTCACATTACATGTATGTTCCCCTCCTTTGTGTGTTTGTAAACCACTGACCACCAACAGCAATGCAAATGCGGATCCAGGTGTAGAATGCAAATATTACAGATTTTGTATACTCTCTTTCTAAATAATGTTTAGTTTAGGTTTATTTTGCATCTAATAGTGCAGTACATGAATAGAACTTACTTATTTCACCCATAATGTGTTTTCTCTACTGCACTTACATTCTCAATAGAAAGAATGGGAACATCACCCCCAGAGGTCACAAACATACTGTTCTGTTTGATTGCTACCTATGGTTGCTCATAAAGCAGGGAGACATTTAAAATAACATTCATTTTAATTAGCAGTTTTTAGATCATTTTTTTTCTGGAGTACAGTATATACTGTATATATACTGTATACTGTTACAGGTATGGGATCCCTTATCCGGAAACCCGATATCCAGAAAAATGTACTGTGTGTGGCATTCAGCCTATGGGCAAAGTTTGTATACAGCCAATTAGTACAAGCCTGATAGAATGAAAAAAAGCCACTGGCAAGTTACCTTGCATCTTAAATTCTCCATGTACTGTATGTCTTTTGTCAAACTATTTCAAGCCCCCTTTGGAAGCCCAGCCTTTGGCCCCTCTTATGTCATAACAACATTATAGATATAGGAACATACTGTATGTGGTATCAGTTGTTTAGCAGTAATTCCAAGAGTATCTTAGAAAGCAAATAACATTTCAACCCAAATCTCACCCTAATTTAACTTCAATATGTGCTTTCAGTTGTATCTAGTGCAGACAAACTCTCCAAATATCACCCTAACTGGCCTTCAGGCTGTGTTAGTATTTTGGCAGGGCACTTTTTACATCTTATATTAGTTGTGTTTGTAATCTGTATGTTTATTGCAAAGACCCATTTATTGCACGTCGCTGCAAAATATGTTGTCACTCTATAAATATGTGTTACTATTATTAGTAATATTAATAATAAGAATACTAATAGTGTTACAGAATGGCTTCTGCATAAAAAAATCATAGTTCTAGGGCCATAGATTGTACTTTGTGGCTGGCTCTTTGGCCTAGGCCGCTCCAGTGTTTACATGATAACACGCAGCATAGATCAAAGAGCTGACAACCAGCAGTAAAAGTGTTAAGGAACACATTTTCTAAGCAAATGTAAAAACAAATCTCAGAACAAACAGGCTTCAGTGGATATGCACTGGATACTTGTTGCTATGTACCTGTGTACACTTTATATGTCATGTGCAGAGCTGAATTTCATCATCACCTGGAGGGTCCCAGATTGAACTTTCCCGCTTGAAATATCAAGGCAGCCGATATTAATATAAGACCTGCCCAGTGTATGTTTGCTCTCAGCTTTACACTCAGAACAAGGAGGGAGATTGTGAGGACGTTGTTGAGGGGTTTCCAAAGCAGTGGTGAAACTTAAATCTACCAGGTCCCACAGCTCCTACAGGTCCTAAAATTATTTTTCAGTACCACCATCATGCCTGCTACACTTCTAGGTCCTGTGCAGCCGATGGGCTGCTGTCTCAAGTTCAACTACAGTCATAGTTTGGAGCTTGGTATTCACTGCCCATCCATGACCTTGGAACCACTGTTTAAACAAGACAGACATAAGTTATGAGAAGGTCCCCTGCATTACTTGCTTGTGATGCTCACCCAGAGTTCCTCCTCTCAAGCTTGTTAGACCCTCGCTTCCATAATACATCATAAAAAAACCAGTAGGACCCGTGATCCAGAATGCTCGGGATCAAGGGTATTTCGGATAAGGAGTCTTTCTGTAATTTGGATACTAAAAAATAATAAAACATTAATTAAACCCAATAGGATTGTTCTGCCCCAATAAGGATTATTTATGTCTTAGTTGGGATCAATTACAAGGTACTGTTTTATTATTACAGAGAAAAGGGAATCATTTAACCATGAAATAAACCCAATAGGGCTGTTCTGCCCCCAATAAGGGGTAATTATATCTTAGTTGGGATCAAGTACAGGTACTGTTTTATTATTACAGAGAAAAGGGAATCATTTAACCATGAAATAAACCCAATAGGGCTGTTCTGCCCCCAATAAGGGGTAATTATATCTTAGTTGGGATCAAGTACAGGTACTGTTTTATTACTACAGAGAAAAAGGAAATCAGTTTTAAAATTCTAAATTATTTGATTAAAATGGAGTCTATGGGAGATGGGCTTTCTGTAATTCGGAGCTTTCTGGATAACGGGTTTCTGGATAAGGGATTCCATACCTGTACTATTATATTATATATATATTTTTTTTCTTAGATATCTTCTGAAGCACTCTCTGGGTTATTGATACTGCATTGTAGGAGCGTGGGCCCAATGAACATCATAGGAGGAACAGTAGGTGGAACTAGAAAGAAAGTTTATTTCAAAGATACACCAATTTCAAGATCTGGCTGAATTATAGCACCTTGTGCAGGATTTAGTATTCACCTAAACCAAACCCTTAGAATCATGACTTTAAAGCTCTTGGCGACTCATTGTGACAATGCAAAGTAGGGTTTGACTTCAGTTCAATATTTGGTTGGATATTTATAGAGGATTCTGTATTGGGCCAAATTCAGTAATGATGGATTTAGTGTGCCCCTAGCATATTGTAGGCAAACAATTGTTTTTTGTACAATATGTGAAGCAGGTGGCTGAAGATTGCAGAAGTACAGTAATTGGTTCTCCCTCAGTAAATGACTTCCTCACTATAACTAGTTAGCTGCCAATGTTAGTTCAGAGCATGTTGTCTGTAACGGTGATCATACAAGGGTTGCTAAAAACTGCCAGTTTAGCCCCTTTAGACCCAGTGGGTAGCTTATTGTCTCATGTGTAGGGTCTTCCCAACATCTTGCCTGGCTGATACCTGGGCAAGAATTAGTCTGATATCAATTGGCCAGGTTAGAAAATCTTTACAAAATGTTTGCAATAGACACCACTCCAGTTAAATATTCTAAAGGAACAGACCACCTGGTCTTTTATTAGGCTATGGGTCATAGCCAATTTCCAAATAACGGCTTTTGAAGAAGATTTAACTGTAGTGCTGTCTATTGCAAACATTTCTAAAGGACCAGGTGGACATGACCACCATCAGCTGTGTATTAAATCCTGATATTATTTGCTGGCTAAGTGCTGCTAGGTTATAAAATCCTGTTAGATAAGGACTGCTTTGGTACCTTCATTTGGTCCTCCCATGACAGATCTCCATAGACCCCCATCATGATCATTTGGAGACTTCACCAAGTGTATCTCACCATGGATGCCCAGTTTTAATTCCTAATACAGAAGGTCAGTACCAAACCAGTGAGTTGTAATGAAACACTTCATTTGACTTTAGGAAAATGTCCTCCTATTTCCTTGTAAATGAGTATGCTGATGAGTGTGAGCTCTTCCAAATCACTATGTCATTTTGTATGATGTGCCATTCATCTGCCCCATATAGTGTGCCAATTATCAGTCCTGAAGGCTCTCCTTCTCCAGTTCAGCTGATGTTGTATTATTCAATAATAATGGATTCCCTATGGTAGGATCTATAAGTGTGAGGGCTGTTGGTAGAGCACACAGAGCAAGATTAGGTGCTGGATACTCTGGCAGTGGGAGGCAGCTCATGGTTGGCAGCCAACATTGTACCTGGTTACGTGTATGTTGTTCCAAGTATTTATTGTTCTCACGTAAGCTGGGCTAGGGATTATTATTCAGGAGAATGCAGGCTGACTCAGTTCCCTCTCCCTGTCAGGTAACACCACAAGTGTATGTGTGATATTCCCCGGCACACAGGCACAGCCTGAAGGAATGAAGGGTGTGTGAGCGGATTATTTGTAGGGGGGGAAGGGAAAGCGCTGAAGGGATGACATTGCAGGTAGATTTCTCTACATCCTTTTAACCATTTGCCTCCACAGAATAAGGATACCATAACAAGCTATTATTACAAAAACACAGCAGTGAAATCAATGCACCCGCGGGCTTTTTACTAGTACTTTATGGCATGGTAAAGATGGCTGTACTCGTACCAGTATTCATGTCATCTGCCAGCCAAGTGTTTGGATATTGTATTATTTGCCAATAGAATTAGTCTTCTTATTCAGCCAATGTTGGAACCAGCAGATTAAAACAGAAGGAAGAGGAGTGAAAGCTCTGCTTGTGCCTGGACAAACATTGGGCACATTTTTGTGCCTTTATTGCAGTCTCTAATATTAAATGAGGCCTGGGGTGTTTTATTATTTGAGGTAGCAATCAAAGTGGTGGCAATGAAAGGACAAAATGCAAAATCTGTGTTGCTGAGATGCCCAAATTTGATTAAGGGTAGGAGAAAAAGTCATGTCATCTGGACTCTCCTTTTCCGAGGGGTTCCTTGGGCGGAAACATATATACAAATTACATATTATATTGACAAACAGTAACTGTATAAGCTGTCAGTGGGATTCTAGCACTTTCAGTTCAACCACATGGGGACTGCAAGTTGATTTATATATTTTACCCCCTCACTTAGATGGGGAGCCCAGCCTTGGCAGAGCCAAACTCATCTCTAACTACAGGCTTTGTTAGCAAGAGGCCTGACACCAGGCCCGGACTGGCAATCTGTGGGTTCAGGCAAATGCCAGAGGGGCTGCTGTAAGATGCCATAGACAGTCACTATTTATTGGGCTGGTGGGGGGCTGTTTGGCCGCTAACCCTCTGTGTATTTGAAATTCCAGGACCAATTTTGGATCCCAGTCCGTGCGTGCCTCACAGGATTCTTCTCTAGTTATGCCCGACTTACTATTTAAGCCAGGGAAAGGGATACTGTACTTGTCCCTTGCCTCACACAGCAGCCAGGCACAGGGCTCTGCTCATTTCTGCAGCCCAGGAGGTGTGCAAAGGGGAGTGTATAGGGGAGGGGCGGAAGGTGTGGCCGCCTACCTGCTTCTTACCTTTCTGGCTCAGCAGGAAAAAGAAAACTTTAAGGGAGGGGGGAAGGGTTGGAAGGAGGAAAAAAAAAAAGAAGAATTACCAGTAGCTCTAGTTCTGCCATCTCTTTCCCCTTGCACACTCCACACACCTTTACCTGCACAGACTTGAAAGTCCAGTTCCACCAGGGGAGCCTGGAGAAGATAAAGAGAGAGTTCATTGGATCAAACATGTCACAAGAGACGGACAAGTAAGTGATCATACTGGTTTTGGGATCTGGTGGCAGGAGCTGGGAAACTTTTTTTTTTTCCTGCTTGCCTCCCTCTCTCTCCTTGTTGTTGGACTGGAAGAGATCAGAGGCAGCCCTGGGATCCTGCTGATTCAAACTTTGCTGCAATCAACTTTTTTTCTCTTCATTTCATGACTTTTTCTCCCTCCCTGGACTATTGTGCCTGCAGGGAAGCCGGGCTGCTCAGTCTAATCTGTTGGGTCAGGCCTGAGATTGGCTTTTGTGCGCAAGGAACAAAGGGCTTTTTCTTTTGAAACGGCCATCTTCTAGGGATTTGTGTCAGGTTCCTAGGGGTAGCAGGTGGGCTAAGGTGTGTGCTAAATAGGGGTCTCCTTTTGCTCTTTTTATCGTTGGTTGAATATACCGTAACTGAACTGCTGTGCAGCAAGACTAGGGGTTGCTGTAATGCATGGTCCTGGTTCACACTAACAACTTTGTAGCTGCTTCACGTAAAGCAATGTCCTATGTGTGACCCTCCTGCTGTTTTGGAACAGCAATTCCAGCAGGGGATGGTGGGAGTTGTAGTTCAACAAGAGCTGGAGGGCTACAAAATTGAAAAACGTCAAACAGGGTGCCGCCACGGAAAGTATAGAGGTAGAAGCTGCTGCTTGCACTTTAGCTGTCACCGCATCTCTGTTGCAGGCACAAAGGTGAACATGCTCCTAGTGATGCCTAATGCCATCTATATTATTATTATTAACATTTATTTATAAAGCGCCAACATATTCCGCAGCGCTGTACAATAAGTATATACAAAAAATTCTGTATTCTTACTTGCAGTTTAAACCTTGGCCAAGTATAAATGTCTATTAATTCATATTGTAATGTTTATGTTTTAATAAAGATGCGTTGTTTAAACCAACAACAATAGTTCTGTTAGAACAGAGTGGGTATTTTGATATCATAGTTTTGGCAATATGGTTCTAATATTACACATATATATATATATATATGTATTGGCATAGGAGAAAAGTGAGAACTATTTCATAACAATGTATACAATTACAACATAATAAAATCTTATGCTGTTAAATACTTTATGGATTACAAAGGTCTGTAATGTTACGGATCCACCCTTAGGTACTTTTTTAACCTCTTATGCATAGCAGTAACAGTTTGGGGTAGCCACCCCAAACTGAATATATATTTAAACCCATAGGTTACAAGGCTAATTAGCAGTTAATTTAGGTGGATACTGCAGTCTGCACTGCTTTCTGTGCAGCCATGCAGAACACCTCAAAGCTAATTGCTTCATTCAGAGATGAGGAACTTCTATGTGCCCAGTTTTAAATTGGCCGAAGACCTTTTACAACAGTGTGTAAAATGTTAAAGATTAAAATATTAACTTTTTATACCTTTTCCCCTTGATATCTATGCTCTTTTTTTTTTATAGTTGTTCGCTAGGCAATCTGAAAGCTATCCTGTGATTTTTTTTCAAGTGCCCCAGCTGGTGGTAGACTCCTTTGCCAGAGCTGGTCCAGTCAATGCTATTCTCTATTGAGAGTATGAAGATTTGAGCTGCTCGGAGACATTCAATATCCTGTCCCGGGCCCCTCCGTCTTTCATCCCTTAAGTATTGTCCTCACTTTAGTCCATGAAAACCCATTGTTCTCCACCAAGTAAATGCACAATGATCATTAACTCCTGGAAGATGCATTTAATTGTGTGGAAAACATCTCCTCATGTTTGGTAGGCTAACTGCAAACGAAAATTAACTCATCCTTTGAAGTCGTAATGCGGCAGTAATGTTCTGATTAAGTCGTGGAGCCATTCCAGGGTTTTCCCTTTAATCTGCAATCTGTATGGTCTTTCTGTTGTTGCTGCACCATGCCCCGAGCCTTAGCACTGAGACTTCTACTTTTGAGATTGTGGCAGGTTGGGACAAGCTCACAACAAAGTCAACATTTCTGGCATGACAATAGTACAGCAGTAGCCGGAATATTATTATACTGGGGGAGAGGGACTTTTATGATCATGTCACATGGAATGGGCCTCTCTTAGTGTAAATGTTGGGCACGTCCACTGCATACAGGTAAAGGAGAGTGAATGATTGTTAATAATATAGATATATGTATGCCATACTAACCCTGCGGCTTTGAAAATTGATCCCAAGCATTCATTACCCTCCTTATTTATGTTAAAGGCATGATGAATCTTATTTATAATTAGTGTAGCTTCACTATATTTTCATATCATTATTTAGTAAAATGCATTCTAACCAGGTAGTGTTATTAATCTGCTATTTGTGTTTTTATGTATGTCTATGTGAGAGGCCATGTTTGCTCTTCAGATTCTACTTAATATTGCCCTTCAGTAGCCACATCATCAGGTTATAATGCTTGCTTTACCGCCTCCAACATTTATTTTGATAACTTGGTTAATTATAAAGACCTTTTGATTCAAAACAGATCTAGTTGTGGAATATCCAGTGGTAAAAGAGCCATAATGGCAAAGTATTGGAACATATTCTATGATATATACAGTAGTACAGTGGCTTTTCTACAGGACCACTTGGCACTGA
Organism: Xenopus tropicalis; assembly: GCF_000004195.4. Classification (NCBI taxonomy): domain Eukaryota; kingdom Metazoa; phylum Chordata; class Amphibia; order Anura; family Pipidae; genus Xenopus; species Xenopus tropicalis. The sequence continues at coordinate 131,047,001 of NC_030682.2, forward strand.
TTTTGGCTTCATTACCCAGATGGACTAGAATGGATTTGTGGAGAAAAACATCCCTTAATTTGATTACATATTTTCCCATAGATGTCAATTGGGTTTTCACCCTGAACTATGTTTCAGTTTTGTTTAGATTTCTGCAAAGCCCCCGTTTCCTATTCATAGAAAATGATTCTGGCAGCTAAGGAATCCGATCCAAGGGAATTGGACGGTTACACTACTGCATGCTTTTGGTACCACTGTTATTTCCCAAACACCGTTTACGTTTGTGCGTGAAAATGCCATGCCCAGCAATGCTTACTAAAATAAAGAAGTTCGGGCCAAAATGATTTACGAATAATTTGATATGTTCTAGTAATAATATGAAGCGAATAATCGAAGTGAAATCCGATTTAATGCCTCTTTCGTTTGTCTCAAAAAGCAGCAGTTCTGTTCCGCTGGAGCCTTTATAACTGAGCATTTAGAGATCTTTTTCCGAAAACCATTATTTATATCGCTGTAGGATTTGAGCCCTTAGCAGAAATAATTAGCAGTAGCTGAGATAAGGAAACATAGCAAGTCAACGGATATAACCACTAAGCAGGGTTAAAATTCACAGTGCTAATAAGGATATTAATATATCCTTAAGGGGGTACGATTGGGAAGACAGCGCTACACATACATACATGCCTTTGCAAAACAGGTCATGCTACTTGACGTGAGCAACGCCGGATCTTGACCCGCCTTTCTCCCAACCTTAACCCCTTTGCCTGTTTTACTTACCAACCCCAATAAACACACGGACACCAATTCTTGGGATAAAAATGGCCGCAGAACATTTATTAATAACAATTAGTGGTTTAATTTAAAACATATCATAAGAACAAATAAGATACAAAACAACTCATGAACACAATACAAATGTTTGTATAACAAACAACCAACTTTGAATAAACATAAACCATAACAAGCCAATAACTGCGCAGCGCAACTGGCGCTGCCAGCTGCCCTTCCAGCCCGGAACCCCCTACCCAGCAAAACTCACCTCCTAATCCACTTAATTACCCCTGAGGTTCCAGGCATGCCACCCCCAAACAATTATCAAACTCCCATCCTAACCCAACCATTGTTTTCCCCCAACTCAATCACCCCGCCAACACCGTTGCCTCCACCTCTATAGGGAGGGAGGGTGGGCGTTTTCCTATGCTGCCTAAAATGGATGAGGAGCGGGAATGTTTTCTGCTATTTATACCCCTAATACGAAACAACCAATCAGATAAAAACTGGGAGTGGCTATGTCTGCCCTACTGCTACATCATGCCCCTGCTTCCCTACGTTTCCCTACGGGTCATTGGGCTACTTTAGTTTTGTGGGGGTCACGCAAATGATTTTGCTGTCAGACCTGCTAACTTCATTGGCTGTCAGATGCACTTACATTGTTATATGGAATAATGTACCCCCTGCTTTACGAAATAAGGCATTTCAGTATCCTCAGAGTTCCTCAGTGATTTCTGATGTTCCTACATTTAACTCCTGGCTGACAGATTCTCTATAAAAATATGTTGCAGAAAACAGTTCCTATGTGAAACCCTGCTTCATACAAATAAACCATTTTCATAAAAAAATACTTTAGCCATTGGGTGCCATTGGGTAATCTTAAATAGAAAATTGCCATTTTAAGTACCAAGGGCCGTAAGATTCACGGTGCACACTGTGAACCAAGGGCACACATCAGCTGATCTCTGAGGGAGCACACAGACCAACACTAAATGGGGGCTCAAGGTAAAAGATGTAAAAGGGCAATATTTACTGATATATATTAATGCCATTTTGGTAAGATTCTTTAGTAGGCCACGTAATGTGATATAGACTATCTGTTGGTTAAATATTCTTTCTAGGGTTATAGTTTTCCTTTAATATAGAGCCAGAATACAAAATATAATAGGCCACAGCCATACTGGCCCCAAGTTTGCAAAGGCCCAAAACTGCAATATCATACTATGAAGTAATTTGAGTTCTTAAGAGTGCTTCTTGTCCTCGGTTCTAGAGGGCCAAATGTGCTTCACCATCGGAAATAGTGTGAAAAAAGCTGAAAGTGGGGGACTGTGGATGTGGCATGTCGTGTGCAAAGAGATTGTGTTTTATGCATCTAATGCATTGGGCCCGGCAGGCTACCTTGCCAAAAACCACCCTACGTGTGTCCCAATATGCCCCAGCCCATGGAAGAATCAATATGCACTAATGTATAAGGACTGCCCTAGGTGTGTCCCAATATGCCCCAGCCCGTGGAAGAATCAATATGCACTAATGTATAAGGACTGCCCTAGGTGTGTCCCAATATGCCCCAGCCCGTGGCAGAATCAATATGCACTAATTTATAAGGACTGCTATAGGTGTGGATGCCAGCAGCCACCATAAGCAGTCACCCTAGTCATTATGGCACCCCAGACTTGCCTTTCTACAAAGCCGGGCTCTCCCTGCCCTTGTAACACTGCACTCCTGTAAGGTTAGTTCCCAGTGCACTTATGGAAACTTTATAAGTTGATGTCATTTGTAGAAAAACCATCCTAAGAATATGATGGAGTCTGATCTGTTTATTATATATGCCTAGCTATATTTATGTACAGAAAATGTACACATCAATTTGCAAGCTGCCATATTGCTTTCTTTGACAGAGGCAGTTTTCACAGACATATATGCAAAAGCATCCCAAATGGACAGAAACAGATCATTTTGCTGCAATTGCTATCTGTAACATAGCTCTGCTGCTACCTGCAGTATGGCAGCACCTACTCATGCAGGATATTTAATGTCATTCTGAGATTTCTAAAGCAATAAAATCAGTCAGTTAAATCGAGCTGTCAGTGTAATCGAGATTCTGAGATAACAGACATGTGTCTCATTCACTCCTCCCTGATTAACCTGTAGAATGCCGGAATCTGTCATTCAACCGTAGCAACCACAGACTGATGATAAGCAATAATAAATCTTGTACCTTACAGTAGTAGAATGCCGCTATACCTACTGTGTGTGTACATGCATCCATTCAATAACATGTAATCACTCTTAGTAAGATGGGAGGCCAAACCTTTATATATGTATATATTATAGGGACTAGCTTTAAAGCCTTGCAACAAAAACTGAAATTCTCTTTTCCAGCATTGCCCTTGTCAATGGCCTTACTCCCAGCTTATCCTAAATCATTGGTTGTCAGACTTTTTTTGGATGAAGCCCTCATCGGAGGATCAAACCTTTGTTGAGGGCTTCCCTTAGCTGATAATGAGGTTACAGATATATGGATACATTGCTGTATCAACCATTCAACCAAGTTTATACCCATGTATATAGCTGTTACCTTCTGGAGCACTAAAACATTATTTTGCCTAATTCTGTGCTTAAGGGCAAATGCCCATACATGGTGCCTCTTACCTTCCAGTTTGTGCCTGTATGTTACCCAACCACTTAGATTGTAAGCTCTACGGGGCAGGGACCTCCTTCCTACTGTGTCTCATACCACATGGCACTTATATATACTGTATATTTATTGTATTTATTTATTATATCACTGTGGCGCTTTATAAATAAAGTTATACATACATACATACATACATACATACATAAGTGTCTACTTCATGTGATCTTCATGCTAAACATCTAGGAGTATTTAAACACCATATATAACCCTAACTAACCTTCTGTCAGCCATTGACACATTTCCAGGGGCCAGTGGTGTAACTGGATGATACTGGGCCCCACAGCAAATTAAATTAAGGGCCACAAAACATTGACAAGTGGCTAATTAAGGCCTTACTGGGCCCTCTACATTACTGGGCAGGGTTGGCTTTCTCTGTAGTAAGGCCTCTGCTGGGGGGTCCCACGAGTTAAGAGACCCACTGTCCTAAAGATAATTGGGTTCTGTAGTAACTTTGGAAAACAAAACACTGTGCAGATAAATATCTGGAAGATAAAGCAAATGGTTTTCTGTGTAGCATTTAACTACTAAGCACTTCTGATAAGGAACCCTACACCTCTCCTCCACCCTCATTAATCATCCCTTTTGCCAAACTCCTAGTGACAACAAAGCAGCTGTGTGGCACGTGACTTCCAACGGCTAGCAGCCCATTATCCATGCCAAAGCTGTTATCTTCATTGTGTAGTGTGCCTGACCCGTCCGGCATTTTTCAGTTACACCTTTGTGTTCATCTAATAGATTGAAAAAGTAAATGTAAAAAAAAAAAACATTGCCCTTAGTGCGCTTACACCAAGTGGGTAACAATATGGGAAGGAGACTCTTCAACTGCTGTGGAGCCCAGGGATTGTAGACGGTCCAATGGCGCCCATTCAGATGAGCAACCCGAATAAATATATCTGTATTCTTCCAAATATACTGAGGGGCCTTAAAATGATTTTGCTGTGGTGCCCAGTTGATTTTAGTGTAATGGCATTGTGTAAAACTGTGAAAAGAAAATGAAGCTCTACTGCTTTAAAAGCTGTTTTTATTTTTTAAGCCTTCCCGTTGCTGTTCATATTCTTGTTTGTAGTGAAAACATGATAAAAGGCCAGACTAGGTGTGCAGCATAATGGTACCAGGTGTTCTGTCAGGGGCACACTATGACTGTGTGGTACAAATAGAGGGACAGGCTGTAGGTATAATGTAGTGGTAACTGTTTATCATGCAAAATGCAGCGCATAGGCATCCCCTGGCATGTCCATAGCTTCTACATCATTCAAAGAGCACAAAGCAGCATTTCCATGGGACACAAGCTGCTAGGGAGCCCTGTACTTACTGCCTGCTTATAGCATCACGTACCTGCCAGCTTTGCACCCTATTCTGAATCTGGTGCAAAGCCCATATGGTGGTGCTGGAAGGGCTAGGCACGATTTGCACTCCTGGTACCAAAGTCAGGACAGTCATTCGATATTAGCAAACACGTAAATTGAACCTCGGGCTATGTGCATGCTCATACTGACTGGGTATCCTGGCTGTGAGGTATGTGGTCAGTATGTGCATGTTTGTGTCCTTATGGCCAGCCACACATGAAGTAGGCACCCAGCTGCAGACAAAGGCAGTACAATGTGGGGGACCACATAAACTGCTGAGTTACTCTTAAGGTGGCCATACAGGGGCAGATTTCAGCTGCTGCTATTTGTCCTTTAGACCAATGTGGCAGCTTATCTGCCCATGTATGGGCACCACTGAAGGGCCTCCCCGACATCTGGCCTGAAATTGGCCAGACGATCGAATTAGGGCCAAGCAATAGGGTCAAATGATTTAGCCCGATATCGCCTTCCTGTAGGTGGACATAATGGGAAAAGATCTGCTCGCTTGGCGATCTTGCCAAATGGGTGGATCTTACAGTGTATGGCCACCTTTAGAGTTTTACTCTGTGTTTTGACATCCAGATTGGTCTGTGGTTCATGGGATTGTGGCAGTCATTTTGCCTTGTGATACAGGCCTTAAGTGAAATTTTAACCCAGCCTGATTAAATGAAGATATTTAGGAAAACACATTAATATCTCAATACTGCTCCATTTGTAGTTGTATGCATTGCCTGGCCTCTTCCCTCTTGGCATAAGTCGTGTGCGCTCTCTGCAGCCCGTTATTGTAACGGGAATCGGACGAGTTCTGATTTAAAGCCAGCTGGCAAGCTCTGAATGTGCATCCCTCCTCCAGCCCAAAAGCTTCTGATCTTCAGTCCTCTGGAAACCACACTCAGGATAATTTATAATGAACACAGTGGCTTAATTTTTATCTGCTTCCCCTGCCTTATCAAAACATTAAATGGAGACATTAAAATGAGTTTGCTTAATCATATTAGCTAACCTTACCTTGGCACTATGTGTGGCTTTGGTGCTGGTTGATGCTGCACAGATCTAAATCCTTCATAATGATTTGCCAAAAATCCCTCAATCTCGCTTACCAAGCCCCTAGATAATGGATAGGCAGCCTATGACCTGATGTTGAACAACAAATACCAGCATTCTATTGGCAGCGGTTAAGGGTTGCTTCATGTAAATCTGTGTTTGTATATAAGGTGAATGCACTGGAATCAAAGATATCTCCTTTGTATTATAGCTTCTGGTGTGTAAAGGGCATGTGTCTAATTTTAGCTGAATGTTTAAATAGGATGGCAGTAGTGTAGAGCATGGATCCCCAGCATTTTTTTACTCATGATCCACAAACGGATGTATAAAGTGTTGGTTAGCCACACAAGCATGAAAAAAGGATGTTAAATAAGGGCTGTGATTGGCTATTTGATAGCCCCATGTGTGTCTCTGTTTTTCCAAAATTTGCCTCCAAGCTGCCTTCCACTATTTTTCCAGCTTTTAAATTGGGATCACTGACCCCTAAAGCCAAAATCTATTGCTCTGTGCGCTTACAAACGTATTAATGCTTTTTTCTTTGTATTACTTATCTTACTAGACCCCCGTACCTATTTATATTCCAGTATTTCATTTCACCCACTGTCTGGTTGCTAAACAAGACCAAAGTAGCTAGATAGCTACTGAAACCCCCGAACTGGAGAGCTACTAAATAAAAAGTTAAATGAAAAACCACAAAAAATAAAACATGAAAATCAATTGCAAGTTGCCTCAGAATATCAATGTCTACATCATATTAAAAGTTAATTCAAAGTTGAACAACCCCTTATTAATCGATTCAAGCAAGTTTCCAAGTTAGCTGTCATTCCTAACCTGTCATATTTTTTTGTAGCCCAAACTCTAGTCCAGGGGTCCCCAACCTTTTATACCTGTGAGCCACATTCAAATGGAAAAGGATTTGGAGAGCAACACAAGAATGTTGTCCTGGGGGTGCAAATTAGAGCTATAATTGGCTATTTGGTAGCCCCTATGTGGACTGGAAGCCTATAGAAGGATCTGTTTGGCAATTACACTGGGTTTTATGCCTCCAAAACTTGCCTCCAAGCCAGGAATTCAAAAATAAGCACCTGCTTTGAGGCCTCTGGGAGCAACATCCAAGGGGTTGGGGAGCAACATGTTACTCACGAGCCACTGGTTGGGGATCACTGCTCTAGTCCCTACTTTTGACTTCTCAACTCTCTTTTATAGAGAAGAAAAGTGAGTTGCTACAGAGAAGGATTTGTTAGGTAGTGACTGCATGCGTTGGAAGAACTAAAGATAAGTCATATACTTGATCTGAAAGAATGTGATTCTGTTGACATGAAGAATAATGTTAATGGAGTATGTTTTGGAGTTATGATTAGTTTTCAGTTTTTGTACCACTCTACCAGCAAGTTTTGAGGCACATTTGAAAGCTGAGACTGAGCTGAGATAAAGGGTTAGGTCTGAGTAAATAGACTTGAGTGGCATCAACATAAAGATTGTATTGTGACCCAAATGAGCTAATGAGTTTACCAAGGGAGTGTGGTTAGAGACAAAAAGTAGATGCCCCAGAACAGAGCCTCATAATACATCTACAGAAAGGTCAACAATGGAGGTGGGAGAGTTGCTGACTCCTCTACTCCTGACCAAGCCAGTTGCATATTGACCTGAGTGTGGAGCCAAAACAAAGCCGCCTCTCATTGGGGTATGGTCAGATATTAATCAGGAAGGATGAGGATCACATCAATCTCTGGGTTTGGTCTTCAACAGATCTGCACGTGCCCAATTTGATCTGTTGTTTGACTAGGGGTCACTTGGGTTGTCAAATTGTGCATTATTACCAGTTATAGCAACACTGGCCTATAGCTAACTGGCAGCTGATGTTCTAATTTACCAAAACTAAAAAATCTCTGATATGGAATGTTACTATCAACTTACTGCTATACATGCTGTCTCTCTTGTTAATATTGTGAACGCAGTTCATTTGATATTTAGGTTTTTGCATTTAAAGTCAGCAGGGGCTATAATTAGTAATCCATTCTGATGGTCTAGTGCTCCTATTTACTTGTCATTGAAGCATGTCCATTTCAGGAACACTATCAACAATGTCGGCAATAATGTAGCAGCAATAATAAAGCTACAAAAGATGTTTAGAGATCCCTCTAGATCTGTTACTGTTAAAGGAGCATAATAAAAGTTGCTTATGAAAATTGTATGCACTGCAAGCTTTACTTTTATAAATCAGCAGTTATATAATAGAAATGTTATAAATCAGGAGCACTTAGTGATTCATCTGCTGACATAAAAATGGAGATTCTAGACATACATTCAGGATCGGAGCAACTTATCCATAGGGTAAATGTCCTTTATCTTAATGGCTAATTAACATTATTATACTGATGCTTGGAATGCCTGAGACTGAATGAAAGGCTCATTTACAGACCCATGTGCAATATGCAATGTACAAATACTCAAGGGGTCATTTACTATATCTGTTGGCACAAGAGCACCAATGGGCATAAGAACACCTTAATCTCGTTTCGTACGATATTCGGTGCGTGTATGGCAAGTCGGCGAGTCGACTGATATCGCAGGAAGCTGCTGATATCGGTTGACTCGCCGATTGGGCCAGTTAAAAGATTTTGATCGGGTGCCATAGAAGGTGCCTGACCAAAATCTGCCTTCATCGCTGAATCGGCAGAAGGAGGTAGAAACCCTATTGTTTCTACCTCCTTATCTGCCGTTTCAGCCCTGAACAGTTTGTGGCTGATTGTACGATCTTTCGTGCAAATCGCCATGTGTGTGGCCACCTTTACACACTGGTTCCTTACACAATGCACCACACAGTGTTCATAAAAATGGGCAATTGCAGCTTTGTTTTGTAATTTGTGTGGTGGTGTTAATGAGGCCTATGAACTTGGCATACCTTTTAACCACAATTCAGTGTTTTTCACAGAATATTAGTGCATCCTTCCCAACTAGCATATGCTGCAATTAATAACAGAACAAGTGTTTTATTCACTAGAGATAAGTCAGTTGTATGTGCAGGTACAGCACACTAAGGGACCCTGGAAGTACTAGAGTACACCTACTTAAGATGGGTACATGTTGTTAATAGTGTTTGAACTTATAATATAACCTCTCAAATGTTAATGCAGCAGAGAATAAAAGAACACCATTAAAGCTTGTCTTATAATAAAAGTTGATACATTTGGGTTCCCCTTTAAGGCTAAGGTTAATGCCACACTCTGGCATTGGCCTTTCCCTGTGCCGGGACCTGGAGCCATTGCGTCAGCTTAGGTGCAGGCACAGGGAGCAAATTTTGGCACCAGAATACTTACTTGCGCGTTTCAGTGCCGAAATCAACTCTGTGTGCCCGCACCCAGTTCAATGCAATGGCTTCTGGTACAAGCAAGGAAGAAAGATAATAGCAGTGCAGGGTTGGATTTAGGCCATTTAAATAAATAGGGAAAAGGGGCATTTGCTCAGTGCCTACCAGGATAGGGGGCCCACGCATTTTACCTGAGATAACCTTTGGCAAAAGCATTCTGCAGAAATGGTAGAAACCTCATTATCTGCCTTTTTTCTTGTGGCTTCACCATTTTGTTGTTTTTTGTTCCCAGGGGTGCTGGTCCAGGGCTGTGCATTTGGGGATCATGTCTGTTTCCTTGCTATAAAAAAAACTTCATGTGCTTGAGGGTTATTCTATCACAAATTTCTTGGGGCAGTGGGGGCCAACCAATTACATTTTCCCCACTGGTACCTTAAAGCAGCCCTGGACTAATTCTCAGCCTGAGGCCAGCGCAGTCTGATAATCCACCACGTGTGGCACTAGCCTCAGGCGCCATATGGCCACTACTAGTGAATCTTTTCCTCCTATCAACCCTGTCTTTTACCCCTTCCCAAGCCCCCATAGCTGGGTAACTTTCATTTACAATGCTGGTTTAATCCATGGTCACTGTTTATATGTTTGTTATAGTTGTGTGTGAAGTGTAGTTTTTTGGCATTTTGTAAATAAAAAACATTGTTTTGGTTTTATTTATCCCCTTTATTTTAGTAAACGACTTGTGGTCTTGGTTCCAAATGACGCTGTGTTTAACCCTCGCCGTGCCTACACCAGTGAAGATGAGGCCTGGAAATCATACCTGGAGAATCCCTTAACGGCCGCAACAAAGGCAATGATGAGTATAAATGGGGATGAGGAAAGTGCAGCGGCCATTGGACTATTGTATGATTATTACAAGGTTAGGGGCCTCTTGAATTTTTTTCTTCACATTCACATTTCTTATTTTATTCAACCTTTCCTGCATAGTGACATGTGGCAAGGCATTCTTTGCTGGCTGAGATTTGGAAGTCTACTTTCCCTTGTGATACTTGGTGCTTCCATGCTGCATTTAAAATGGAAACAATTCGCTGGTCTCTGGTTACCATTGTTCTCTCTAAGAAGAGTGCCAACATCTAAGCACTGTGTTATATTTAGCCATTTAGTTATATTTCCAACAAATAAGTGTTCACTGCCAAATCTCAACTTAACTGACCCTCAGTCGGAGCTAGTGGGGGTCTCTAGGAGAGCAAATAGGAATATTCCCCAAATCTCACCCTAACTGACCCTCAGTCGGAGCTAGTGTGGGTCTCTAGGAGAGCAAATAGGCAGGTTCCCCATATCTCACCCTGATTACCCTCAGTCAGAGCTAGTGTGGGTCTCTAGGAGAGCAAATAGGCATATTCCCCAAATCTCACCCTAACTGACCCTCAGTCAGAGCTAGTGGGGGTCTCTAGGAGAGCAAATAGGCATATTCCCCAAATCTCACCCTAACTGACCCTCAGTCGGAGCTAGTGTGGGTCTCTAGGAGAGCAAATAGGCATATTCCCCAAATCTCACCCTAACTGACCCTCAGTCAGAGCTAGTGGGGGTCTCTAGGAGAGCAAATAGGCATATTCCCCAAATCTCACCCTAACTGACCCTCAGTCGGAGCTAGTGTGGGTCTCTAGGAGAGCAAATAGGCATGTTCCCCATATCTCACCCTAATTACCCTCAGTCAGAGCTAGTGTGGGTCTCTAGGAGAGCAAATAGGCATGTTCCCCAAATCTCGCCCTAATTGACCCGCAGTCGGAGCTAGTGGGGGTCTCTAGGAGAGCAAATAGGCATATTCCCCATATCTCACCCTAATTACCCTACATTTTGAGCCTCTCAGTTACAGCTGCCCAGTCTGGGCACCACAGTTGTACAGATTATAGATGAAAGTATTGTGCTGTGTCCTGTATCCTTGCACTTCGAGATCACAAACACTTTTATAACCTTATTTATTTGTACTTTATGTTTAATAAAATTGTAATTTTAATTATCTGTATTTAAAAAGTAATAGTTTTATGGAAACTCAATGTTAAGTACCCAGAGCAATCCAGTTATAGTTTTTAATAAGGTTCCACAGGAAATTTGTTGTTTGCTCGGTAGCGTGTTCATTTATATCACATCAATCATCCGGCCATTGGGAAGGGGCTACACAGAGCTCTCCTGCTAGTGTCTGGTCTATAAAAGCTTATGGCCGCCTTGGTATCCAGGAAGTTACAGTTCTTCCCCAATTATAGTCTATAGTAGTCTGCCCAAAACAGCAAATTACAATTAGTTTCATTTTGTTGCTCCATTTCTTCTTTATAAGCTCAATGGTACGATTATCCCTAGGAATGCTACAGAACAGTTTGGACCAGGCCATTATCTGCAAGAAATGTGTGTGGTCTCCTCATGTTGGTTTCCTCCACACTCCGAAAACATACCAGCATGTTAACTGACCCCTGTTAGAAATGACCCAAGTGCTTCGTGAATGGGATTGTGACTTTACATTGTAAGCTCCACTGGGACAGGACAAGGGCAGGATCATTATACAGAAGCATTTATAGAATTCATAAGCATTGAGATTCACCTTGACTGTAATTGGAAAGAATACAACGGAATTCCTTAATGTTTTACTGGTGATTTCACAGGATTCTTTTACAATAACTTTGTTATAATATAATATAATATATTATATATAAATGTGTGTGTTTGTAAAATGTATAGTGACTACCTATCAATGTTCATTCTTGTTGCACTTCTCAGGTTCCAAGAGAGAAAAGGTTGTTATCGTTAAATAAAATAAACGAAGGCCATGAAGATCAGGATAAAAGGTAAAGACCCTGTTACAAGGAATCCTCCGCAGCCCAATCTCTCTATAACCGATTCTAATTGGTCACTTCATTGCATGCTTGTTAAAGGGATGGGCATAGCAGGAATAAGTGGTATTTCATAAGTATCATCTGATATTTCAGCATTATAGTCTTCAGGAAGGGCAGGGACGCAGAGCTGTTAATATATAATAATAAGAAATAATAAACGCAAAACCCAATGAATTTCCTTATCTGACGCTATATTTACAGCCCATGGCACTTTCTATTTCCTGTGTAGGGTTTGGAGATTTTGCTTTCTGCAGATATGGCAATTACCATTTATGCCTTCATATCATCCTGTACTTATGATAAGGAGACTCATAAAACACCTTGAAGCTGCTCCATTCACATATTCATAGATAAAGGGCCAATAATAGGACATGTCTACAGTTAAAGTATACGCTAAAGAAGGCATTTAAAGGGATAGTAACCAACGTCATTAAAGGAGAACGATTGTTCACAGGGCAGAAGAAAGCGATATACACATGCATGGCCACCTTTGCATTGTTCTGTTCTTCTAGCTTTTGTGTAAAGGAAAATAAATCACCATCATTTCTTGATTTTAAATTAACTTATTTTCATAAAGCAGACATGAGTAAAGAAATCCCTGTGCAGAAGAGCTTACAATCTAATGTTGATGAAGTACAACTACTACTACTACTAATAATATAATAAAAAGTGTATGTATTCTACACTATATTATACGTTATTTATGTATATATTTGCTTGAGACTAATTCCAAGTCGTTGCTATTGAACAGAAATTGCCTTCCAGCCAATGAAACACCAAGCAACTTGAGCACAGGAGAAAATCGTGTGCAAGTTCTGAAAACGGTTCCTGTCAACCTGTCGCTCAACAATGATACTGTTGAGAGTTCCAACAGAGAGAAATACACCACCAGCCTGTCTGAAAGCCCCCAGCCGGCTCCTGCGTCGGCGGTCACCGTGGTGAAAGCAGAGGAGTTCACACCAGTGTTTATGGCCCCTTCAGTGCCTTATAGAAGCGACGGAGAAGAACCCCGAGGGGTAATCTTTGAGCAGACTCACTTTGGAGTACATAGTATTACTACTCATTCGGACTACCTCAAGGATGACCAGCGCAGCACTCCGGACAGCACTTACAATGAAAGTTTTAAAGAAACCACTGAGGTCAGTGCAAATTCTAATGCCATTAAAATGTATAAAAACATTTAATTATCCATAAAGTTGTAAGCTCTGACCTTTTTCCATAAGATTTCATGGAATAGAGCAGTGCTTGTTAGCTTATTTCATTAGTGGGCTGGTTACTTCCCATACAGCGTGTTCCAGGGCCAGATTATATTAAAATGACGATGTCAAGCAATGAAGTCTGTGGAGCCCTATGGCAAACTGGGGGCCATAAAAACCCTTTGTATGGAAACATCTGGCCCATGGACCTCGTTGGACAGCCCTGGAATAGAGGAAGGGGCAAAGTCTGGAGACAAGTGGTGCTCATTTATCAACACTGGGCATTTGCCCGTGGGCAGTGATTGGTTTTTATCAGCCAGCTCTAAGTAGAAAAATGAATGCAACAATTTGATTGGTTGCCATGGGTTACTGCCCATGGGCAAATTTGGCCAGTGTTGATAAATTGCCCCCAGTGTTTCTGTTGAACAGCCAGCCCATCAGGTCTTTGCCTACCACCAAACAACATGGCTACAGTAGAATGAATGTTAGAAGGTCATATGATAAAAACATGTTTGTTGCCCCAAATATTCTCTAAACTATGGATGAGTGGATGACACCTTGTTTTTAGTGTAGGGGTCAGCTGAACTACTGTGACATATCAAAGGGAAGCAATAATTACAAAAAAGGCCAACAACCAATCGTCTAACTACAGTAGACTAATCTTAGCAGTTAGCCATTTGGTTGATATGAAGTGGTGCAGTAAAGCAAATGTGGACTATGTTGCTAAAAATGTTCAATAATGTTTTGTTGTGTGTACTGGGCTCAATGCGCGCCGCCACCAGTGGATGTTTTTTTGCACCCGCTGTATTTCTCTATGCTGTGTTGTGTCTTTCGCATACGTTAGATATGTATAACGACTTTATGTAATATTTTTGTGCCTTCTCAGAAATACCGGACCCCTTCAGTAGGAACAGAGGAATTTCTTTATGAACAAACTGCAAGGTAGGCTTAGATCTTTGCTCTGGAATTGGGTGTAGAAAGCTGTGTGAGACATTTTGTCTTTATTAGAAATGTTATCATTATATTTATAGTTATTAGTGTTTCATGGGTGTTATAGTAAACTGCTGGGTAGCCCCCGGAGTCCGGCATCGGGTCAGGTAGCCACAGAATTCCCAACAAGTCGTCAGGTTTTGGGCAGAAAGCCCCTGATTCCTTGAACATGTAGGTGGCCCATGGGTACCCTGGCTAGATACCTGGCTGATTGCAGGCTCGCTTTCCCCCCACCTACAAAAGTAATTTTTCCCCCTGACATGGTTGATCAACCTCCAAAATGGTGTCATTTCCGGCCACCAGTGATGTCACTTCCGATTTGTCGAGGTCCCTCGGGTTACAGGTTTAAAGCAGGTAGCGGGTCAGTAGGTCCAGGTTGGGTTGTGCGTAAGGGGGTCCAGGTTTGACATGGGTCTGCCCAACTAGACTGCACAAGTCCAATGCCACAAAATGAAAGTATTGTGGATCTTAGGGAAATATAACCCTCTAAAGGAGATCATGTCAAGACTATGGGCTAGTTTCAATTCCACAAGAAAACAATTCTCATAATTTAGTTTTCCCATAAATTTCCCATAAATGTTTGGCCAATGTATGTCCAAAACCTATGATCTCCCCAATTAGTATCTGGTTCTTGGATCATTTCGATTCATGGGCCATAGCTCACATATTATCAATGCATATTATTGTCTTGGTTCCTCATTAAAGTTTACAAGATATGCCTGAGTTACATTAAGTAAATGATTAAATTGTGTTTATTGTCTATTGAATTGCCTACAGCAGCACCTTTCAGTATACATTAGAAGCCACAAAATCTCTGCGCCAGAAGCAAGGAGAGGGGCCAATGACCTATTTAAACAAAGGACAATTTTATGCCATCACTCTGAGCGAAACTGGAGCCAACAAGTGTTTCCGACATCCCATCAGCAAAGTCAGGGTATGAAATATAGTTGCACAAACCTTGTTAACATTACTTAATGGTACTCATCATTCCCCTGTGCTGCAATGTATTTACTGTGGACCTACAAATTCCATTCCACCAGTTCAATTTCCGCTTAAGTGCAATAAGTTGGGCATCCTCAGGGTTTGGCTTCACAGCACAGTTTGGCTCCACTAGGGGAATTGTAATGTTTAAAATACCCTTCCCTACGTGCAGCTGCAGCCCATTCCTTTGAATTGGAAATGTACTGGCAGATAAGGTTTGTCCTGGGTAGAGAAGTCAATGAACATTTCATGCATGATGGAATCAGTGTTGGTTCATATCCAATTCTAATTAAAGAGTAGTTTGCCTTCAAATTTATTTATAGTATTATTTTATAGTAATATCATTAGATGATTTGCAGTTGGTCTTGATTTTTTGGTCAACAGCTGTTCTGTTTCATCAGCAGTTGCTGTGGTCTTAAAGGAACAGTAACACCAAAAAAATGAAAGAGCTTTAAAGTAATAAAAATATAATGCACAGTTGCCCTGCACTGGTAAAACTGGTGTGTTTGCTACAGTAACACGACTATAATTTATATAATAAGCTGCTGTGTAGCCACGGGGGCAGCCATTCAAGCTGGAAAAAAGGAGAAAAGGCACAGGTTACATAGCAGATAATAGATAAGCTCTGTAGAATACAATAGTGTTTTATCTGTTATCTGCTATGTGCCTGTGCCTTTTCTCCTTTGAATGGCTGCCCCCATGGCTACACAGCAGCTTATTTATATAAATTATAGTAGACTTTCTGAAGTAAACACACAACTTTTACCAGTGCAGGGCAGCAGCACATTATATTTTAGTTACTTTTATACACTTTCATTTTTTTTGGTGTTACTGTTCCTTTAATAACGCTAGCAACCAGGCAGTGATTTGAATGAGAGACTAGAATATGAATAGCAGGGCCGGAACTAACTGAAGTGGCAGCTGCCTAGGGCGCAACGATTGGGGGGCGCCAGGCAGGAGCTTCTCCTGCCTACCCCTAGTCTGCTCTCTTTAGTCATTGCCTCCGCCGCTTGTCATTATGCGTTGGGGGCAATGATCCATCGCATCCCATTGTGAACCCCCCACGTGCACAACTGCGCATGCACGCCAAAGCACATGCGGGCAGGGGGGGAATGGGGCGAGGTGGCCGACCGGGATGCCTAGGGCATAGATGAGGATTAAATATAAAGATAAGTAATACAAAGTAACAATAAAATTGTTAGCCTCACAGAGCATTAGCTTTTTGGCTGCCAGGGTCAGTGACCCCCATTTGAAAGCTGTTAACAGGCAGAAAAGTAAGGTAAATAATTAAAAGACTATAAAAAAAATAAATAATGAAGACCAATAGCAAAAATGTTAAGAATAAAACATTTTATAATATACTTAAAGTTAACTTAAAGGTGAACCATCCCTTTAATTAGTAGAGGTCTGCCCAGAGTTCACATCACTATTCAGTGTCGGACTGGGGTGCCAAAGACCCACCAGAAAACCTTAGGCCCACTCTCCATACCACCTTTCCTTCACTGTTCACTCACTTTCTTTAATTTCCTAATTACTTCTTCTTATTCTATCATCTATCCTTTCCTCCATTCCTTCTGTTTCTTCTCATATAGAAATGAGTAATGACCATGGTATAGGCATACAAGGCAATGGGTGAGCAGGGGGGCCCACTGACACCTGGGCCCACCGGGAGTTTTCCTGGTATCCTGGTGGGCCAGTCCGACATTGTCACTATTGTATTTTCATGAAATTTAAACAGATTTGGGGGAGATCAAAATCTTTATAAGGGTCCAAAACTGTACCGAAACTGTACCAAAAATCCCTGGAGTGCCACAAATTTTTGGCTGTTGACTGTTGAATATTGAATGGTTAATGGTTGGATAATCCCAAAGTGTGAACATTCGCAACATATCCTGTACCTGTTATCAGCATCTGCACAAGATATGCATTCTTTTGTAATATGAGCAGAACATATATACCTGTGTAATACGACGCCTTGGCTTTTTTTCTCAAAGTAATGGCCTATAGAGGAATGTCAGATCTTAGCAGGAAGGAATTCAAGGAAATGTGCTTTTTAGATAGGAGTGGCTGTAGATTCTTCTCATAAAACTGTTTGGTGCCAGTGTTGTGGCAGGTTAGTACAGGCATACACAGGAATGGTTGGAGGCTCGGAATTTGGGAGCGACGGGTGGGGTGCTGCTGGTGAGAAAACTGACAGGGGTGATGAGTGGGAGCAAGCACAGAGACATCTTCTTAGTAGTTAACTTACTGTAAAGAAAAATATATGTTAAACATCACATTAGTGCAAATTTATGGGGCCTCACAAGATTCCAAATGTAGCCCCAGGCCAGTCCATTAGCCCGCTTGTGTCTCAATTCATTAGCCCGCTTGTGCCTCAATTCATTAGCCCGCTTGTGTCTTGATTCATTAGCCTGCTTGTCAGTTCATTAGCCTGTTTGTGTCTTCATTCTTCATGCCTAAAGTATAGAAAAAATGGTGACCTTCTTTGGCAGCATTGGGATTAAGCAATATTTAGTATGCATGTAAAATGTTGATCAAATTTAATAGAACAACTATCACTTCTAGACAGAGACGGTAGAACTGAGCTGCATAAGTTGCCTTGAGCCTATGAAATCCTGTGATTTCTTGAGGACAGTCTTCTCCAGTCATATCTCCAGTGGGTCTTAATCATTTCAGGAAGAAGGTGGGGCAGAAAGGGTCAAGCTAAAACATAAGGTCAAATCATAATCCGGTATCAACAGAGAATGAAATATGTTTTGCCACAACAGAAGTTCATTGTACTTTAAAATAAGGGACTTCTTCTTCAACCAATATTTTATAGGCTGGAACTTTGGACGGCATTTAATGACCTAAATTAATCCCTTCCACATCACTTCTTGAGTGCACTTTGTTTGTTTTTTTTCCTCTTTGTATATAAAACAGGAAGAGCCAAAGCAGAAGAGGAAGCCTGAGTTGTGGCAGAAGTATCGCAGCTGAATGGCAGGGACACAGAGGCCTTTGAAAAGGGCAGATGGCAGACTAGAATAGGTAGAATAAGAGCCAACATGGGTTCTTTGGCAGACTTCTCTGATTTATTTTTAGGGAACTATGGCAAAGGCTGGGGGCAGTGGAATAAGGTGGTCACCATATTAAATTGTTGGGTGCAGACTGGAAAAAAAAAAGACATTGGGTGCAGCACAAGTTGACCCACAAGTTGGGTGCAGATTGGACAAAGAAAAAAACAGATAAGTAGGAGATTTCAGAGTAAGTAAGAAGGCAATAGCTGAAGGATCCACTGGCTGGCACAGAGATGTAGGGTGAGAACATAGTGGAACTACTGTAAAGACATGAATGACTCGGTTAGAGGGGAGGGGACCACTGACTGTGCAGGGTGGCTGGGACCTCACCTAAGGATAAAAAATTATTAAATCTGAGGTGACCAGCTGGTCCACACATTTAATATCTACTTTCCTTTGGCTTTCTATTCACCCCCTGGCCCTCCCCTATTGGCCATGCTAAGATTTTGTGCAGAAACTTTAACCCTCACTATGCCTGCATATAGATTATAATATAAAAATACATTTTTAATTTTTGTATTATATATATATATAATTTATTTTATGACTTCTTTAAACTCCAGAGTGTAATTATGGTCGTATTCAGTGAAGATAAAAACCGAGACGAACAGTTAAAATATTGGAAATACTGGCACTCGCGACAGCATACAGCAAAGCAGCGGGTTCTGGACATTGGTAAGTTTCAAACTGCTGGCTGATACTGGGAATCAAATATAACTTACAGTCTAGAAGTACAATGACATAAACACAATTTTTCCATCAGGTTATTTTGAGTATGGGACTCTGTTCATGCTGAGGCTGCAGGAAAACCCATACCCTGGGGCTTATTCCATTTGTGGCTCTAACCAGCTGTAGAAATCTCCACATTAATAACTGTCTAACATTCTTTGCATAACTTGGAAACTACCCTACATAGTAACATAGTAACATAGTAACATAGTAAGTTGGGTTGAAAAAAGACATACGTCCATCAAGTTCAACCATAATGCCTATATATAACCTGCCTAACTACTAGTTGATCCAGAGGAA
The DNA here is from genome assembly GCF_000004195.4 of Xenopus tropicalis. Classification (NCBI taxonomy): domain Eukaryota; kingdom Metazoa; phylum Chordata; class Amphibia; order Anura; family Pipidae; genus Xenopus; species Xenopus tropicalis. Next base: position 131,066,283 of record NC_030682.2, read on the forward strand.
GGCAAAAAACCCCATCTGAAGCCTCTCTAATTTGCCACAGAGGGGAAAAAATTCCTTCCTGACTCCAAGATGGCAATCGGACCAGTCCCTGGATCAACTAGTACTAAGAGCTATCTCCCATAACCCTGTATTCCCTCACTTGCTAAGAATCCATCCAGCCCCTTCTTAAAGTTATATAATGTATCAGCCAGCACGACTGATTCAGGGAGGGAATTCCAGAACCTCACAGCTCTCACTGTAACAAATCCTTTCCGAATGTTTAAACGGAACCTCCCTTCTTCTAAACGGAGTGGGTGCCCTCGTGTCCGTTGGAAGGACCTACTGGTAAATAAAGCATTAGAAAGGTTATTATATGATCCCTTTATATATTTATACATAGTTATCATGTCACCTCTTAAGCGCCTCTTCTCCAGTGTAAACAGACCCAACTTGGCCAGTCTTTCTTCATAACTGAGACTTTCCATACCCTTTACCAGCTTAGTTGCCCTTCTCTGGACCCTCTCTAACTCAATAATGTCCCGTTTGAGCACTGGAGACCAAAACTGAACAGCATATTCTAGATGGGGCCTTACCAGCGCTCTGTAAAGGGGAAGAATAACCCCCTCCTCCTTGGTTAGTAAACGCAACTGCAGAAAGGCTGGTTAAGAGGGTTACTTGTTCCAAACAAATGAAGCAATTGAGTGTAAGAATCCAGACAATAACAGCATGATTTACCCCCTTGTGTTGTATGGAACTTTATCTAAATCCCCAGTAATCTAACTCCAAAAGTCCCCACAGTTCCATTGCATCTGATATTTCAATCACTAGGTATTATTGTATGTGCCAAAGGAAAGTTATCAAAACAATATAATAGTATATAGTATCATATCAGTCATATACTGTATATCTTGGCAAGGGGCAACAATGAGAATGCTCTAGTTGATATCTAGCCAGAGGGTAAGGATAGACAAGCCTCTAGACATGCAAACAGCCTATACACATAGTTATGACACGTGCCCTAAATGGAATTATAAAAGAAAGAAAGAATTCCAGAAATTCCAGAAATATGATATGGCAATAATTATATGGCATTCCCTTTATAATATTACATTTTAAAATTGAGAATATTGTACAGGTGTGGGACCTGTTATCCAGATTGCTTGGGACCAGGGGTTTTCCGGATAAGGGATCTTACTGTAATTTGGATCTCCAAACCTTAAGTCTGCTAAAAATCATTTCAATATTGAATAAACCCAATAGGCTTGTTTTGCCTCCAATTAGGATTAATTATATCTTAGTTGGGATCAAGTACAAGGTACTGTTTTATTATTACAGAGAAAAAGGAATCATTTAACCATTAAATAAACCCAATAGGACTGTTCTGTCCCCAATAAGGGGTAATTATATCTTAGTTGGGATCAAGTAAAGGTACTGTTTTGTTATTACAGAGAAAAGGGAATCATTTAACCATTAAATAAACCCAATAGGGCTGTTCTGCCCCAATAAGGATTAATTATATCTTAGTTGGGATCAAGTACAGGTACTGTTTTATTATTACAGAGAAAAGGGAATCATTTAACCATGAAATAAACCCAATAGGGCTGTTCTGCCCCCAATAAGGGGTAATTATATCTTAGTTGGGATCAAGTAAAGGTACTGTTTTATTATTACAGAGAAAAGGGAATCATTTAACCATTAAATAAACCCAATAGGGCTGTTCTGCCCCCAATAAGGGGTAATTATATCTTAGTTGGGATCAAGTACAGGTACTGTTTTATTATTACAGAGAAAAGGGAATCATTTAACCATTAAATAAACCCAATAGGGCTGTTCTGCCCCCAATAAGGGGTAATTATATCTTAGTTGGGATCAAGTACAGATACTGTTTTATTATTACAGAGAAAAGGGAATCATTTAACCATGAAATAAACCCAATAGGACTGTTCTGCCCCCAATAAGGGGTAATTATATCTTAGTTGGGATCAAGTACAGGTACTGTTTTATTATTACAGAGAAAAGGGAATCATTTAACCATTAAATAAACCCAATAGGGCTGTTCTGCCCCCAATAAGGGGTAATTATATCTTAGTTGGAATCAAGTACAGATACTGTTTTATTATTACAGAGAAAAGGGAATCATTTAACCATTAAATAAACCCAATAGGGCTGTTCTGCCCCCAATAAGGGGTAATTATATCTTAGTTGGGATCAAGTACAGGTACTGCTTTATTAATACAAAAAACGGAAATTGTTTTGAAAAATTAAAATGTTTTCATTATAATGGAGTCTATGGGAGATGGCCTTTCTGTAATTTGGAACTTTCTGGATAACAGGTTTCCGTAAAAGGGATCCCATACCTGTATACATTTTCCTTTCACCATTTAAGCTTTACGTTTAAAGTGGAGCAGCTATAAAACACCATGTGGGATTCTGTGTGTAAAGTATTTTATAAGCAGCCAGTTCCCAATGTTATAAGCCTGAGCTTTACATTTACTGAACGGTTCATAGTTTGATTAAATATACTTCAACTTTTAAAGCATTCAAGTTAGCTGGGACAGCGGAAACTTTCATCAGGTACAAGGAAGCAAATAAAGCATGCAAAAAAGCTATCAGGCAAGCTAAAATAGAGATGGAAAGGGATATTGCAGCTAGGAGTAAAAAGAATCCAAAATTATTTTTTAATTATGTGAATAGTAAAAAAATGAAGCAAGAAGGGGTGGGAACTTTATTATCACGGGGAGGTACGTTGGTTGATGAGAACGGGGAAAAAGCTGAAATTTTGAACTCTTATTTTTCATCTGTCTATACATCTGAGGAGCCAGATAATGAAGGCTTCCCTTTTAATATGCCCAGTGCTAGTAATTTAGCTACTGGCGCATGGGTCACTCAGGAGGAAATTCAAAAGAGACTTGAACATGTAAAGGTAAACAAAGGTCCAGGACCGGATGGGATTCATCCCAGGGTATTAAATGAGCTGAGCGCTGTGATTGCCAAGCCTCTTCACATAATTTTTCAGGATTCGTTGAGGTTTGGCATGGTGCCGAGAGACTGGCGGATTGCTAATGTGGTGCCGTTATTTAAAAAGGGATCTCGTTCTCAGCCTGAAAACTATAGGCCTGTTAGTCTGACATCAGTAGTAGGAAAGCTTCTGGAAGGGGTAATAAGGGATAGGATAGTTGAATACATTGCAGTTCACAATACTATTAGTTTGTGCCAGCATGGTTTTATGCGTAACAGATCTTGCCAGACTAATTTAGTTGCCTTTTATGAGGAGGTGAGCAGGAACCTCGATGCTGGAATGGCAGTTGATGTCATCTACTTAGATTTTGCTAAAGCGTTTGATACAGTACCGCACAGAAGGTTAATGATCAAATTGAGGAATATTGGCCTAGAACATAATATTTGTAATTGGATAGAAAACTGGCTGAAGGATAGAGTACAAAGAGTGGTGGTAAATGGAACATTTTCTAATTGGGCCAGTGTGGTTAGTGGAGTACCGCAGGGGTCAGTCCTTGGTCCTTTGCTTTTTAACTTGTTTATTAATGACCTGGAGGTGGGCATAGACAGTATTGTTTCTATTTTTGCTGATGACACTAAATTGTGCAAAACTATAAGTTCCATGCAGGATGCTGCCGCTTTGCAGAGCGATTTGACAAAATTGGAAAACTGGGCAGCAAACTGGAAAATGAGGTTCAATGTTGACAAGTGCAAAGTTATGCACTTTGGTAGGAATAATATAAACGCAAACTATCTACTGAATGGTAGTGTGTTGGGGGCATCCTTAATGGAGAAGGATCTAGGGGTTTTTGTAGATCACAAGTTGTCTAATTCCAGGCAGTGTCATTCTGTGGCTACTACAGCAAATAAAGTGCTGTCTTGTATAAAAAAGGGCATTGACTCAAGGGATGAGAACATATTTTTGCCGCTTTATAGGTCCCTGGTAAGGCCTCACCTTGAGTATGCAGTGCAGTTTTGGGCTCCAGTCCTTAAGAAGGATATTAATGAGCTGGAGAGAGTGCAGAGACGTGCAACTAAACTGGTAAAGGGGATGGAAGATTTAAGCTATGAGGTTAGACTGTCGAGGTTGGGGTTGTTTTCTCTGGAAAAGAGGCGCTTGCGAGGGGACATGATTACTCTGTACAAGTACATTAGAGGGGATTATAGGCAGTTGGGGGATGTTCTTTTTTCCCATAAAAACAATCAGCGCACCAGAGGTCACCCCTATAGATTAGAGGAACAGAGCTTCCATTTGAAGCAGCGTAGGTGGTTTTTCACGGTGAGGGCAGTGAGGCTGTGGAATGCCCTTCCTAGTGATGGGGTAATGGCAGACTCTGTTAATGCCTTTAAGAGGGGCCTGGATGAGTTTTTGAACAAGCAGAATATCCAAGGCTATTGTGATACTAATATCTACAGTTAGTATTACTGGTTGTATATATATAGTTTATGTATGTGAGTGTATAGATTGGTTAGTATAGGTTGTGTGCTGGGTTTACTCGGATGGGTTGAACTTGATGGACAATGGTCTTTTTTCAACCCTATGTAACTATGTAACTATGTAACTATGTAACTTCATATTCTTAAAAACACATTTTATTTTATTATATGGCACAGGTTGGTTTAAACCCTGATTATCCATAAAATGTGGATCATTTGTACATGCATTAATCATTGGACACATAAACCTGCTTGAAACTAGAGAACACCTGGTTTAATGAGCTATATTTACTAAACTACTATGGATTTTATTGGCTCCAACTTGCTGAACTCTTTGTTATACTCTAGTCCTTCTATTCACTGCACGCTGGATATGAGCATTGCATATACAGAACTACTACTAACTGCACCCTATGTCTCTCTATTCAACCTAATGTATCCAGCCTGTTACTGTTGTTATTAATCTGCTCTAAAATAATAATACTTTGGAATTACACTTGTACATTCATTTTAATATTTTCTAAATACATCATTTTTTTGTATAAGATCTCTCTCACAGCAGATTTATTAATGGGTTTTCGCCAAAACTCAATTTTTTCTGTTATTGTTCCCCGAAAAATTCGAGTTTTTCAAAAATAACTCCCATAATTCATGATTTATTAATTCGACAGGTTTGAGTCCTATGGAGGCTTAGAATAGTAGAGGAATAGAATAGTCAGTGACAGCCTGTCCTTGACACATTTTCAAGGACAAGTTAACCCCCTCGTTCTCAGTTTCACCCAGCTTCAAGGTAAAGTTAATCCCATCATTGTTTTCAGTTTCAAACTTTCCAAGGTGGAGTTAATCCAATCATGGTTTTCAATTTCACCCAGTTTCAAGGGGAAGTTAATCCCATCATTGTTTTCAGTTTCACACTTTCCAAGGGGAAGTTAATCCCATCATGGTTTTCAGTTTCACACTTTCCAAGGGGAAGTTAATCCCATCATGGTTTTCAATTTTATCCAACTTCAAGGGGAACTTAATCCCTTCATTGTTTTCAGTTTCACCCAGCTTCAAGGTGAAGTTAATCCCATCATTGTTTTCAGTTGTACCCAGTTTCAAGTGAAACCTAAACACATTATTGTTTTCCAAGAGTGCCGATGCTCCTAAAATGGCTTCTGGACCAATTCCTGTTTGTGAAAAGGAAAATAGTATTTTCAGAAGCATTGACTTCAAGTTATTTTGCATGTTATAGTGCATTTATATATTGCTATTTTGTCCTTTTACAGCTGACTACAAAGAAAGCTTTAACACTATAGGCAATATTGAAGAAATTGCTTACAATGCGGTGTCTTTCACATGGGATGTCAATGAAGAAGCCAAGGTAATAAGTTGCATCTTAATGAGGATACTCGCTAAAAATAAAATAAACAAATGAGTCATGACTAATGCAGCGTCGAGCCTGTTGTGCCCCCTTTTCCCTCCCCCTGGTACCGAAATAAGACAACGGACGACTTAATTTTGGGAGAGAAGGCCGCAGTTGTTTAATGTAAAATTTAATATAAATCAGTAAATATATATGTAAACAACCATAACTTGTATTAAACTGTTTGTAAGTCCAAACATTAAAACAGCAGTCAACTTATACCTCTAAGGAGGTCTGACCCTGAGCCCAGGCCCGGAGACTGTGTCCTGTCTATTATCCAAGTCCCCTTCTAGGATTATCCATCTCCCTGAGGACCCCAGGCCTACCCAGTTACCCATTCATTTTCCAACTGCAACTTTTTAATTTCCTCTGGGGCTCAAAGTCGACCCCACCCCCGCAACTGCGACTACTGGACTCCTATCTCATAGGGAGGGAGGGAGGGAGGGATGCTGTTGATCCTGCTCCTTCTCCCGCCGGAATGATTTGAGTTCACATCCGGGGAGGGTCTTCCTTTCTTTTCCCTGCCTGTACCAACTGCAAAAAAAACCCATGGTGGGAGGGGGTGAAAAGGGGGGGTGGCTTTCCTCCTAACATAGTCATGCCCTGCTTCCCTAACATTTTATTCGGGTCATTGGGCTCCCGGAATCGCATAGGACCAATTTTTCAGCTGAAAATAATAGCACTGACGTAGTCTTGACTGCTGCTGCTATGAGAAGAAAAACAGTGGTGCCCAAAGCTCCTTTTCCGCCAATCATCCATTTCCAGCTGGAAAATGACCCATATCCCATTAGCCTTAATGGAGAACTAAACCTTAAAAATAAATAAGGGTAAAAATGCCATATTTTATACACTAAGCTTATTGCACCAACCTAAAGATTCAGCACCTCTATATTAGTAATTGCTTAGGCCTTCAAGCTCGTCACAGAAGCTCCGCATCTTGGAAAGTGTCCATGACACTGCACATGCTCAGTGGGCTCTGGGCAGCGGTTGAGAAGCTGAGCTTAGGGTTTGCCTGTCATATAAGCTGATACTACATTCTAATGCTAATTGTGCTGGTTTCAGAGCTGCCCTGTACTAATAATCTGTATTACTTACTCATCAGCCTTATATTGTGACATTTCTATTCTGTATATACAGTATATTGTGACATTTCTATTCTGTATATACAGTATATTGTGACATTTCTATTCTGTATATACAGTATATTGTGACATTTCTATTCTGTATATACAGTATATTGTGTGTGGGCCCCTAAGCTCAGGTAAGTGACAGCAGCACAGAGTATGGGCAGGGAATCAATGTTCTGTAATTATAGCAGGGTGACTGTAACCAAATCAATTTGTCCCTTATCAGTAACCTTTTTATGAGATAAAAGTAACCTGACCAGATATTGAACTGTAAAAAGGATACATGAAGGCAGAAAACTGCAAATACAATAATAAAGATATAATAAGTATGCAGTCATTTATTAAAGATTCCGTCACTCTCTTCTGTTGCCAAGATGCTTTCTAGAGGCAGTTTGCAAGCACTCCTTTCTATATTTCTCAGTGGGTAGGATGTCTTTCCATGAGACATGTTTGCTTAGTCCCATTAACTATATCTTTCCATTTCAAGAGAGTCCGGTTGAGCTGTGATTGGTTGCACAGAATTCCACCTTGTTTCCAAGCTATGCAGCGTTTTTTTTTATTGTCTAAACATATTTAATGTTTACTAATCACAGAAGCACAACCCCTTGTAGGCTAACATTATGTCAACTTTGTGTTGGGCTCTCCCAGAGATCTGAAATCTGATTAGAAATCTGATCCTTGTACTTTTAATGTAACTTCATCTATGACTGATTATAAATTCAATCTAGATATTGTGTTGAAATGTATTTTGGTTTGAGCTTTATGGGAAAACTGGATAAAGAATTGTAAAATGTCTTGGAGACCATGATAATAAATATGCCACCCCCTTTGTTTTTTGGGGCTGCTTTCCCTTAAGGGAATAAATGCATTTGTCTGCCTGATGTTAGCCTACGTTTCATTGGTAATCCCCTGATCCCTCAAAGCCCCAAAGGGCAGAATACACGGTACAGGTAAAGGACCCGTTATCCAGAATGTTCGGGACCTGGGGTTTTTTCCATAATTCGGATCTCCTACCTTAAGTCTCCTAAAAAAAAAATTATTTAAACAGTAATTAAACCCAATAGGATTGTTTTGGCTCCAATAAGGGGTAATTATATCTTAGTTGGGATCAAATACAGGTACTGTTTTATTATTACAGAGAAAAGGGAATCATTTAACCATGAAATAAACCCAATAGGGCTGTTCTGCCCCCAATAAGGGGTAATTATATCTTAGTTGGGATCAAGTACAGGTACTGTTTTATTATTACAGAGAAAAGGGAATCATTTAACCATTAAATAAACCCAATAGGGCTGTTCTGCCCCCAATAAGGGGTAATTATATCTTAGTTGGGATCAAGTACAGGTACTGTTTTATTATTACAGAGAAAAGGGAATCATTTAACCATTAAATAAACCCAATAGGGCTGTTCTGCCCCCAATAAGGGGTAATTATATCTTAGTTGGGATCAAGTACAGGTACTGTTTTATTATTACAGAGAAAAGGGAATCATTTAACCATGAAATAAACCCAATAGGGCTGTTCTGCCCCCAATAAGGGGTAATTATATCTTAGTTGGGATCAAGTACAGGTACTGTTTTATTATTACAGAGAAAAAAAGAATCATTTTTAAAAAATGTGAATTATTTGTTTAAAATTGAGTCTACGGGAGATGGCCTTTCTGTTATTTGGAACTTTCCGGATAATGAGTTTCTGGAAAAGGGGTCTGATACCTGTACTGGTTATTATAATAAAAGTCAAAACTTTACACCCAATGTAATAACCCATACAGCCAGATGTTTGTTTTCAAACAGGTGACTAGTAAATGCTACCTACTGATTGGCTGCTGCAGGTTACTTGACTTTATGTAATTTCAATTGTTAATCTACATTTAAAAGTATAAGAGTTTCCAGAATGTCAAACTGTATTTCCAGGATTATATGTAGTGGTGGAGGGGCAATGGGGCCTTTAATGAAGGGCCACTGGTAGGGCAATACTAATATAAAAGGTAGCTGAGGAATTTCCAGAAGGTCAATCTGTGTTTCCACGTATTCCAATAGCACAGGATTTAATGGTTCCATCACATTAAGGAAGGGCAACTTGATGCAACCTTTTCCCATTATGGTAAATAGTATAGCTCTGGAACATGTTGGGTCACTTGTGGCTTCATCTTTTCCTGTAGGGATAGTAGGGATATTAGTGGAATATGTATGGACATTAAGCAAGCAGGGCGTGCTCTTCCCAGTATCTCAGTGCCATTATGTTTGCTGTTATTAAGCTGGAGACATCGATTCATTCTGAGGCAATGTGTGTGTTTGCATACAAACCCTTAGTGCTTGCCTAGTTCATGTCTAGTTAATGGGGTGGGGCGCAGGTTACAGGTTTGTGTGAAGGCATGTTAACATTTACTGGAGACTTTGGTATTGTAAAAAAAAAAAGGGGGCTAGTTTATTCCTGAGTTTTACAGCTTTAGAAACTGCTTAAGTGCCTATAAAATGACTTCACGTGCAAATAAAGTGACAGTCGGCACCTGCCTTATTCTTGCTTGTAAGGCTTTTGGGGAGGGGAGCGTTGATTACTGTCCAAAAAGGAATTGTTTATGCTGATTTATAGCCTTCTTTCTACGTTGCATTACTCCTTTTGTACACTACAAGCAATATTTGCTTTTTAAGATTATATTAAAAACGTTACAATTTGGCATAACTGAATACTATTAGATTAAAAACCTTTCAATTTGGCATAACTGAATACTAACTATGTCCGGAGGAGAGAATCCATTGCCAGAGTTGCTTGATTTCGGAACCTCGGGATAGCTGTTTCCCATTTGAAATTATTTATTTACACTAAGCAACTTTGCCCCATGCAGACCAACATGAACTTGCCTTCATGTTTTTATCTGCGGTAGAAGTAATCTTCACTGATTGGTAGCTATGGGATATAGAAAATGTGCCCACTGTTAGTAAATTAGCCCCACTGATGTGTCACTTTATGGTCGGAAGTTCTGTTATCAACTAAAGGGGACGTAGGCAGTTTCTCCTGCTGGCTAATGGGTATGTACCCACTAAAAACAGAAATCAGCACTGAAAACAATAAAAATTGGCCTTATTCTCTGTATGTTCTTGTGGGTTCTAGGGATACACCATATCCTTGTTTAAGTTCTAGATTTTTCAGAATCTGAGCCTTTCTTGGCAGGATTTGTCCAAATCCAAATGTCGGGCTGAACCAAATCCAAACCTTTAAAATCACATGACTTTAGACCGCAGAAAGTGTTTTTTTTTCGGGGGGGGGGGGGTTCCTTCACTGATTTTTTTGCTCTATGGTTTTGCAAATTTGCATGTGCTAATTAGGGTTTGTCCAAATCTTTTGCACATGGTTCAGTATTTGGCTGAATCCAAAAATCTAGAATTAGAAGCATCCCTAGTTAGTACAGACTAGCGATAAATGAATCTTCTATTTTACCTTTGCTGAAAAGATCACAAAACTGTGGTCTTCTGAAATAATTTAAAGATGGTGTCATTTTGCCACAAATCCATGCCCGATTAAATTGTTTTCTCGTCACTAGCATAGACCTACTGTAAAACGGGAGATGCTAGGGGTCATTTCTGATCACGGGCAGTAACCCATGGTAACCAAGCAAATATTTGCTTTCATTGTTCTATCTGCAACTGTCTAAAAAAAAAAAAAAAAAAAAAAAAAAAAACTAATCACTAGTTGCTATAGGTTACTGCCCATGTGTGAATTATCCCAGCTGGGAGACCTTGCATGCACTGCACCCTGCTCTTATCTAGCTTTAAGAGGAATACTTATGCTGGCTGTGCATAAATATATATATATATATATATATTTTTTTTTTTTAGGTAATTTTTGGATTGTGTCTATAAATATAGATCAGTATAGACATTTCTGTATGAGGATTCACAGCACTGTTAGTACCCAGGGGCCCCTGCTCCATTGCGGTGCTAAGCAGGCTGTGTAAGTCAGATCAGACTCACTTGTGGATTTGACAACGCCAGGCTGCTACTAGTTTATACCAACAACGGCCGGGAACCCAAAAATGCTTTAACTGCTCTGGTCTGGGAATGTTTACGAAGGAAGAACAAGTTGAATAGTTAACAGGCTGCAACCCGCATTTGTTTAATAAACAATGCCACATTTTTCTTAAATGATTGAAATCCCAGACACGACTGTCAGGCTCGACTCATACCTTGGGCATATATTTATGGGAATGGGGAGACTTTCCCTTCCATATCAGGAGCAGCCTGTATTTATGTTCTGCTATTATTATATCTGTCTAATAACCGTCCTTTATTTCTAACAAAAGCTGGTGCCGTTCCTACAAATGAATTTTAATCATCCTGTTTAATGTTTGCACAGGCTTTAATGCTTCTCTTGTTTTTGTCACACCCGGTATTTGGTTAAAGTAGTAGTTTACCTTATAATGAGTTTTGTTATTATGGTATATGCTCAGTCAGTATGGCAGATGGATGGGGCCTCAGGGTAGGACTGACCAACCAGGGTACAAGGATAAGTTCTGGTGGGCTCAGGCATCGGTGGATTCTGACCCAACCTTTTGGCTTTGGGTGCCTATCCCATGGCAATTCTTCTCTTGAATGTGATAGCAAAGAGGAGAACTGAAAAGAAAGATAGATGAGTATCTAAAGGGAAGGCCCTACTGGAAGAATAAAAAGGTGATGATAGGAATAAATTCAATCTGAAAGTTTGCCCAGTGGTCTTAGGCTTTTCTGGTGGGCCCCTGACTCCCCAGTCTGACACTGGAGGACATATATATATATGTATATATAGAACTAAGTCCTGAAGAACTAAGTTCTGTGAGTGCAGCATTTCTTCCTGATTGATTGATTATATATAATATATATATAGATATATATATATATATATATATATATATATATATATATATAGATAGATAGATAGATAGATAGATAGATAGATAGATAGATAGATAGATAGATAGATAGAGGGAAAAAAAAGAGAGAATAAGCAATATAAAAAAAAAACAATAGCTTCATAGACTATCGGCTTTATTTTTGGTTGTGGGGTCAGTGACCAGATAGCATTTTCAGCTGCATCCTGGTTGGAAACAGAACAGAAGAGCAAATAATTAATAATAAAAAAACATAAGATGGAGACCAACTGGGAGGCGAGTGATTTCTTATCTTTTTGTACAAGCCATCTACTAGTCAGGCATTAAAACCTCTGCCCAATTGCTGAGGTCATTGACCACAGCAACCAGATAGCTGTTAATGTATTAATAGGAGGTAGACAGTCAATGATTTGGTCTCACATCTGACCTGCATCGCCTAAATTGCTGCAATCGTTTGACCTTATACCACATCTTATTGTTCTCCTGTAGATTTTCATCACCGTCAATTGCCTGAGTACTGATTTTTCCTCGCAGAAAGGGGTCAAAGGGCTGCCTCTTATGATTCAGATTGACACATACAGTTACAATAACCGCAGCAACAAGCCAATCCACCGGGCATACTGCCAGATCAAGGTCTTTTGTGACAAGGTGAGTTAGCTATGTGTGTCTTCTATCAGAAAATGCCATTAGACCTCATGCCTCGTCAGTAAGCCTCTGCTCAATACGAGCCCAATAAACAGGGCCTGAGAGAGGGCATTGGGAAAAGGCTAAATGTGTTTTTATTTATTTATTATTTGAATATAACAATGGTAATGGAGTAGAACACATGTAACTCGCCAGATAGGATCTACAGAAGGAATAGCTGCTGAATTGCATACAATAAAAAGGAGCCCCAGTAATGTATGAATGTTGGGCCCCCACTGGCAAATCTGGCATATAATTTCTTTATAACATATATTTAATGGACTCCTGTTGCGTTTAGAAAGCTTATTTATTAAAGCAAGTGCATTGTGCAAAAAAACGAGTGCAATTTCGCATGTTTTTTTGCCCACATTATTGCATTTGTTATCACAATTCCAGCATCATTACGGTTGGGAATTGAGTTGCACCCAATGACACAATCACTAGCACCCAATTAAGTAATAACCATTTATTGAGATAAAATGGGCAAATGGGTGTTGGGGTAAAATCCAATATAATTTCTCTTCAGTGGTAAGCATATGCTGCACCTTACATCAATATTCATTACTCACAACCAGGTAGATAATGACTTTACTCTCAAGGAAAACGTTCTCCTCCCCATAACTGCTATCTTATGCTCATGGAGCAGTTATGCCTAGGAATCCAGCCCTAGTCTGCTTAATTCCCTAAACCACTAGGCTCTGAATATACTTCCATCTTCCTTACTGAGGGGAATTAGACATTCTAAACACCCCTTTCATCTTGTACACTAATGGAGTCACCAGCCCTTCCCATGTAACATGGGGCTCTAACTCACTGTTACAGAACTCTAACCCACACCCCTAAAGTATGTAACATCGGGCACACACTACCCACTGTGGACTGACAGCCTGCAGGAGGTTCTTTTTGGCAGTAACCATGGTCTTTATGCCTCCAAGTAAGAAATTTAAAAATAAGCACCTGCTTTAAGGCCTCTGGGAGCAACATCCAAGAGGTTGGGGAGCAACATGTTGGGGGTTACTGGTTTATAGCATCTTACAGGAGCCCCTTTGGCATTTGGCTGGATCCACAGATTGGCCAGTCCGTGCGTGGATGGGGCCACATTTTTGTAGGCAGATATAACCATATTAAATATGGATCTTCGTTTCTGACATCCATGGCCTACACAGCTGCATAATCTGCATTCACACTTCAGCCTACCCCTTCTCTGCTACACTGCATTTCTGGACAGTTTCTTTCTGGAATGTAATCAAAATATAATACCATAAAAAATGATGCATTTTATTGGAGGGGCAAGATATGCAAGTGGACTGGAATTTTATTTTATTTCCATTTCATTGCTATTTAAAACTGGCCCAGTAAAATTTTACAGTGTTTGGTTTATGGCCCGCAATTCTCTGATGCAAAAAGTTGCAAAAAAAAAACTGGAATGTTCGTGTTCCAAGTCTTTCCCACTCTGATAAGAAGGATACAGTTTGCTGTATTGTGTGTCTGTCCGTCGGTGTCTGTCTGTGTGTGTCTGTCTGTCTGTGTCTGTGTGTCTGTCTGTGTGTGTGTCTGTCTGTCTGTCTGCCTGTGTGTGGTTTAGTGGGAATCTCCAAGGCTTTCTTAAGTAGTTATTTCTAAATTTCTAACAAGAGTTTACATTTATTCTACTGCTTTCTGTACAACCTCACCAAATATGCCGAAGGTGCCTATTTCTGTATATATTTCTTATCCGTCCAACTATATTTGAATGCCCCCTAGTGCCTTTGCATAAAATAGCAATAGATGATCAGAGGATTAGGAAAGAATGAAGAATGAAATCAGAAGGTGAAACCAACCTTCAATCAAAGGGTTTTAGTGTTTTGATTTGTATTTTTACAGGTTCAAGACCTCTTATTGTTGTTTAACATATAGGTTGTGCACTCACACTAATAACAACGTTACGGATATATGATAACAAAGGTGAAACTGTAGAACCCATTTATGAACAATGCTGCAATTGTGATGACCTAAAATGGATAAAAACTTGAAGAAAGCATTGACATCATTCATAAACAACGATACTGTATCCAGTAATTAGCGTGCATATTGGTGCGCTGTTGAAATGGGCGCATCTTGGAGTGGGGATGATTTTATGCAGGATTTCTAGGGAACAAAGACATGTAAACAAAAAAAAAAAAAAAAAAACGATTTGCATCTCAAAGGAAATGACTTGACAATAGCCCTTAATAAAAAGGGGAGCTCTGCAACATATAAAAATTTGCATTATGTGCAGCTCTGTGGTTTTACTCTGTGGTTTTAGGCCACTCACAGGCCAAAACTTTGAATTATCCAACTGGATCTTTTGCTTTTAGGCCTGTTAGCCATTCCATTCTTACATATATTGTATAGTCTAATTTGTAATCGAGAAGTTTCTTCCCCTCTGTGACTCGGGAACTGTCCCCCAATACCAAGCACTGTGGGACTGGAGAACCCTAAACTTCATCCTTCGACCCATTTACAAATCACAACTGGTCCCCTTGTCATTTTTTTCTTTAATGGCTCCCCACTACCTAGGAATCTAAAAACATTGCTCATTTACTAGTTTTGCTTATACATTTATTAGATTACGTCCTGTTGATTCAAGGCACTATGGACAATATTTGATTCTTTTTCTTACATTAATGGGATTTTATCATCAAAATAGAGAGGAAGTTTTGGCTGTGACTGGAAACTGTACCTTTGTATTAAATTGTAACTTTAAATGTTCTACAATACTCCACTTATAGGTCTAGTAGCCTCCGCTTTAATTCTCTTTGCTATTATCTTACTTTAAATCTAAAGATACCCCAAAATTCTGCAGGGCACAATGCCCAGTGGCAAACACACTCCCTACCCAAACCTGACTGCCAGCAACTTCTGAGCAAAGATCCAGAAACCTCAGTATTTGCTCATAGGCCCAGCAGTCCGATTGCTACACTGGGCAGTTAGCTGCTTATAAATCAGTTGAGATTTGCAAGGATTAAAGTTCTGGGGCACTGAAGTACTTCAATGGAACTGGGTAACTGGTAAGGAAAACATTACATGAAGAAAGCAAATGGAAGTATAGCAGACATTCAGTCCTAAAGTAAAAGTTATGCAGAAATTTCTCATTTGTTAAGTGCGCCAAACAAGAGGCTCTTAGCCTGATGCAGACGAATCAATAGGCCTGTGTGATCATTGCCCAGTCTGATTTTAAACCTGCCTATATAGCCAGGCCGGACTGGCAATCTGTGGGTTCTAGCAAATGCCAGAGGGGTTGCTGTAAGATGCCATAGTCACTGTTTATTGGGTTGTTGGGGGCTGTTTGGGTCTCTGTGTACTTGTAATGCTAGGGCATATTTTGAATCCAAGTCCGGGCCTGCCTATAGGTATGTGCCGATCCCTGCCCCATAAGCTGTATAGAGTGACCAGTTAGCAGAAAATGTCGCCCCATGTAAGGCCACTGTAAATATACTGTAAATAAAGTGTGAAGGCATTTAGTGGATTATTATCCATTTTACTTTGGTGTTTCTAGCTCCTTAGTGTGGACAGGTAAACAAACCATTATAAGCAAAAGCACAGTGCTTAATACATTTGCGTTACTGTAAATAATATGTATATGTGCTTTATATTGTGAGGCCGACAATACTGATTAGCAAAGCCATATTCCGTGTCCCACTCATAGATAAAACAGCCGAGCAATATCCGAGAGCAGTCACACTGCATTGGCTCTGAGATGAAAGAAAAATGTATTTAAATAAAAATTGCAGAGGGGCCATTTTTGAATTTAAATAAACCTCTAATAAATATAGAATGGGTCATTACGGAGATGAGACGGGAACCAAGGGCCGCATCTAATTGAATATCTTCTCCGGTGCCTGCTGCTTCTCCTTGGCATTGAAAAATGTATGAGCTTCGTTAGCTTCGTTATCCACGGATACTTTTATTCTTCTCTTCTTTCTTTTTTTACCCTCAAGGGAGCGGAAAGAAAAATCCGTGACGAGGAACGTAAACAGAACAGAAAGAAAGGCAAGAGCCAGGCGGCACAGGCTCAGTGCAACAATTGTGAGTAATATTTGGGGTGAATTTCATTTCAAATATCCTTTTTGTTTTAATGTTGGCTGCCCAGGTCTATGCTTTTGGCCTGGGCTTTTCAATGGAAGAAAGGCCAATGTTTGCCTCTCCTAGATGGTATATATATATATATATATATATATAAATGGTGTTTTTTCTGTAATAGTCAGCCTTATTGCTCCTGCTTCTAATTTTCTGCTCACACTACACCATACAAGATTGGTTTGATAACAATCCAATTATATTCTTTTATCAGATAAAGATTGTCACTGCTCTCCAGTGTTTGTCAAGGCCATTAATTCCTAGATGGGAACAAGAATTTTTCTCACAGCAATGTCAGACAGGGCAATTCTCAGCTTTTTTTTTTTTTTAAGTGGGGAAAAAAACACTTGGAATCGTCGCTGTATTCAGGGGGTGTATCTATATGGCCACCTAAGGGCACGTGCCTAGGGCGACAGCATCAGATGTATATACGCCACTTGAATTGTAAATGCACTGCCCTCAGGCCTGCCTTAAAAAATCATGAGGCCTTCCAATTATTAACCCACGGATTGCCTGGGCAGAGGGCACTGCCATCAAGTAGAATGGGAAGCCATTATACTAAAATCACACCGATGATCTACCACACCCTGCCCATGCTAACCACAGATTTATGATGGCTGGCCTTTAGAATATGCACCAGCACTGTATGGAAAGAACTAATGTACCAAACTGGCCATTATTCTTCAGTATAAACTTTACATGATGACTCTATTTATGGGGTTGTTTCATTTAATACTTAATCCATTCAGACCTGAGTATCACAGATGAGTCTTTGGCACTAGTGTCGAGCAAGTCAGAATAAATAAAACCTGCACCCAATCCTTACTTTTTTCAACCTGTGCCCAAAAATGCCCACAGTGTCCAGCCATGATGCTATAGGAGCAATGCTGTCTCTACACTAAAGCAGGGTATATGGTTACAAATGTGCATTCTTGACTTGTACTCAGTATAATTCCGTATCCACTGATCTGTGCATCATGGTGTTCTCTGTTAGAAAACATGAATGGTTTTTACCATGTAGCTACCTTACCTGTAGTTAGACTACCATGATGTTTATTACGTTATTGTTGTGTGTGTAGCAGCCGACGGCAAGTTATCAGCAGTGCCCTTGCAGAAGAAAAGTGACATTACCTTCTTCAAAACAATGACCGACTTGGATGTGCAGCCTGTTCTCTTTATTCCTGATGTCCACTTTGGGAACCTTCAAAGGACCGGCCAGGTATAGCTGAAAGCGATTTACTGTCATGTACATTATAGACAATGTAAGGTGTTACACACAAACCAAGCAACATTCAGTGGCACACAGGGCAGTTTGACTGTTTGAGGGGAAAAGAGGGTCTTTTTCTCTTAGGCCATTTTGCTTCCTTTTGCAATCTAACACAGCAATGCAACAGTTATTGAGCTCTCATAATTCCCAATTAGCATTAGCCAAAGATATACAATTAATCCCATTGTGGGGCTCCATGGCAATATGGAGTTTGCTCCTCAAGTAATTTGAAAGATCCTTAAGGTGCCCATAAACACATGCCCATTTGGCCACTCTTGACAACCTATGGCCCATGTACAAATTTAATATTATGGCCTTAAGATCTATTTCTTAGAAGAGATTGTTCAGATCTTATTCAGACAAATGCAGAAAATTCATTAAGCCTATGGCTTATGTGGGACATGAATGCAGTTAAACTGACCCCCATGTGATAAGATCTGTGGACCATAGTCAGTAAAGGACATCCCAGACACTGGTAATAAGTGCACCATGACACACTGCAGTGCAGCCATTGGCTAGGAGTCTTCCCCAAAGCCTTTCTCAAAGGGAGAGATCTTTTCTCCCATGCACAACACAGTGCAAATGGCAGCCAGATTGTTACAAACATACAAATTCTGAACTTTCCAAGTGTAAAGCCCATTAAGTAAGTTTTTAATGTTCTTCATATTCAATTTTTTTCTTCCTCTTAAAAAAAGCAGAGGCGGAGCTAATGATCTGCTAATTGTGTAAAGCCATTTGCTATAGATGCTTATTGCTGAATTGGGATCCCCAGCTTGTACCTTCTCAGGCTGTGTATGGGGGGGGGGGGGGGCAGTTTTACAGCAGCCAGAAAACCACAGGTGGGGGATCCCTGCCATGGGATAAAATATGCACTTTCTGTTCATCACATTAGTATTAGTATTAGTAAAGCCATTAAACACCTTGGAACCAATACTAATCTTGTTACACCGTTACGGGAATTATTGATCCTTCTCAGCATCTATCCAGTTACTGTAATAAACCCAATCATAATATCCCATTATATCATATCCAATTAAGGCTTTCTCCATATTCTAATTATTCAGTTAAGGCTTTCTCCTATTATGATATGAATGCTCTGTTCTTGTTCCCACAGGTTTTCTACAACACCGATGATGACATTGAAGGGTATGTTGAAGAAAATAGTAAAATTGATGTGAAATATTAATGTTAAAATATAAAGGAGAGAAGGACAAGAAATCAAAAGATGGAATTATATTGGCCATTAAAGGCCCATGGAGATTTTCCTCCTATTTGCTATTTGTACTTGCACACAGGCAGCTGTATAGGGTGAGAGAAGTGGAATTCCATTTTCTTTATCAGCACTTCTTTATATACATTGAGCATCAGTGTGCATGCTTGCTAATCTGGGCAACTTGACCTTAGAAAGAGAATAATAAAGACTTAAGGGCCAATAGGCATATATACTGTAGGTACTGTATATAAGAGACGAACTGCCACATATGGGTATACAATAGATATATCTCCTATAGAAAGGGGTATATTGGGAGCAGGGCAGGTTTTAGGGTAATGTGGCGGCACAATATAAACTAAGAGTTGGGCAGGGCTCTCTTCACCTCTTGTATCGGTTATTGATTGCTTTATATGTTACTCTGTATGACCAATGTATGTAACCCACCTATTGTACAGCGCTGCGGAATATGTTGGCGCTTTATAAATAAATGTTAATAATTAATAATAATAATAATAATAAGCCTGTTCCAGAGCCTGTTCCATTGTGCCCTGAGTATTGAGAGTGTTTATTTTTTGTACTGAAGTGGCGTCTTGGTGAAACGGTTGCTTCGCCCTGTGGATGAAGACTATGGCCCTCCTGCACCCAAGCAAATGAAAGAAGGAAGCAGGAAAGGTAAGGGGCCATTATTTTCAGCTGGTTCTGGCTGCACAATCGGCAGTTGGCCAGCTAGGGTGTTTTACTTGCTTTTTTGGGATAATAGCCACAATGATTTTGCCAAGGATGAACTTTATTATAAAGATTAAACGCCTCCTGGCACCCTGATAATGAAACTTTTTTCTTCTCTTTCAATAGCTCTAACTATAGCTTTAACTGTAGTTTTAACTGTAGGTTTTTTGTAGCCTTAAGCATTATTTTTTTTTTTAAAAATGTTTGCTCATTTCCCAGTGCTTCTATACGTAAGGAAAGAAACTGATGAAGTATTCGACGCCTTGATGCTGAAGTACCCAACTGTTAAAGGGCTCCTCGAGGCTGTAAGTATTTGCTAATCTACACCCAGCAGCGCCAGCCATTGTGATAGACAAGTGAGCAGCATGATGCCTCCGCTTCATAGACAGAATGCCACGGGGCTGCCTGAAAGCCAGTAGATAACACTGCAGCAGTTTCATTACTTGTTCAACTTACACTTTACTTACAGAACTTTCTAGATTCTTATATGAAAGCAATGTATTATTATTGTACGTGGATGCCTATGGCCCAATGGCCCAATCAGCCAGCAAGTGAAGACTCTATCTTTCTATTGTACGTGCAAAGGTTTTCTCATCATAGGCAGTAAATAATGAAAGTTTAGGGAGACCAGCTACTGTATATAATAGTAAAATTGCAAGCTGTCTGATGGAAATCCATCTTTTAAAAGTTTTCCCAAACCTAAATATCACCCCCCTGCCCTGTTTCTCATATACTGAATTCTTGCTTTCTGTTTAAGACTTTAGCTCAGGGATCCCCAACCAGTGGCACGGGAGCCACATCCTTCTCACCACCCTTTTGATGTTGCTCCCAGTGGCCTTAAAATAGGTTCCAATTTTACACTTCTGGCTTGGAGACAAGTTTTGAAAGCACAGAGACACAGTTATAAGGTGGCCATACACGCTAAGATCTTCTCCCGATACTGGCGGGGCAATATTGGGCTAATTCAGGCTAATTCGGTCATTTGGTGGGCCGATAAGCTGCTGAATGGGTCTAAGGCAGTGATCCCCAACCAGTAGCTCGTGAGTAACATGTTGCTCCCAAATCCCTTGGATGTTGCCCCCAGTGGCCTTAAAGCAGGGGCTTATTTCTTAATTTCTGTTAAGTTTTAGTTGCATAAAACCCAGTATAATGCCAAACAGAGCCTTCTGTAGGCTGCCAGTCCAAATAGGGGCTATTAAGTAGCCAATTATAGCTCTTATTGGCACCTCCAGGAACCTTTTTATTGCTTGTGTTGCTCCCCAACACTTTTTCCAATGAATGTGGCTCATGGGTATAAAAGGTTGGGGATCCCTGGTCTACAATCGGCCCGTGTATGGCCGCCTTTACTCCAAGCAGAGCCTCCTGCGGGCCAGCAATCCACATGGGGCTACCAAATAGCCAATCACAGCCCTTATTTGGCATCCCCCCAAAGAACTTTTTTCGCAATATCGCTCTGGAAGAGCCGAAATTCCATTCACATTTTCCAACATTACATGCTTCTCATACCGAGAAGACCACTAAGGGATAGATTTATTAAAGTAACATTGTATCACCGTCTATTCATTTCTATGGGGTTTTTAAAGGCATATTTATCAGTGAGTAAAATGGTGGAAAGTGCCGCTGTGTAGCCCTACAAGTAGGAATAGCCATTAGGGTGGTAATACTCCACTGTGGGTGTTTCCCGAGACCCGATTTCTTATTACCATTTAGGAATTTAGTTTTAATAGCCGCCTGGACTGGATCATTATCCCCCTAATGATATGGGGTTAGTTGGCATCTCTGAAAATGCCTCTTAGCACATATGTTGCCAAGAAATAGTTTGTAGGTGCTAAATAAACAGACAAAATTTTAATTTAAAAAAAACAAACTAAATTTTCACTTTATGGTTTTACTGATCCTATAAATCCAATATATCAGTGTTTTATAAGCCACAGTACGGCGACCCCCTTACCTTATTCATAATGTGCTATGTCACAGGTAGGGGGCAGCAGAGTGCAGCAAATACACTGTTTCCTGTGCTATAATCTGGGTTCTCTTGCTTGTTGGAGAATGAGTAGCAGTTACAGATCTATATGTTAATGTGTCCATAGCTACAAAAAAACGAACATCCAATGATCCTATAAACCCTTGAAATAAATTAATGTTAAATAGCTCAGAGCACTGTTCTAAATGCATTTACAATTTCCATTCATTTTTATCCCAGTCTTTAAAATATTAGCAATTAAATGTAGTTAATCTGTATTTAAATAGCCAATATAATGAATTTGACACAACAGTGCCACCTGCTGGTCATTTTGACCAACTGTGTAATTTAAAGTCAGTGAAAAGGAAGGTGTTGTGTTTCTCTGCTTAGAACTGACCATAGAAACTTCAGATTACTCTTTGAATGTAACATTCTAAGCTTAGAAGGACTCTTCCTACCAGGTTTGGACTGGGCTGCCAGGGCACCGGGAAAAAAACCTAGTGGAAGGCGCCCAGGGGAGGGGGTCGGATGGGTTCTGGGGGCCCCTGCGGGGTGTGAAGGCTGCAGCTGTGGCTCCTTAGGGGGTGCAGGGGCCCACTCAGTCCCTGCCGTCAGCCCCTCCCTCCCAAGCATCTTGGCTGCAATCGGGAGAGAAGACAGCAGTGGAGCAACAGTACTTATAGGTATTGGGTCTGGGTTGGCAGGGCCCACTGGGTTTTTTTCCCAGTGTCCTGCTGGCCTAGTCTGACCCTGGTTACAGCCATGCCCATGAAAATTATGGGGCAATATTTTTCAAACAATCTTCCACTGCTTGTTTCTTACCATGTCCTTCTTTATTTTAGATATCTGAAAAATATGGGATCCCCGTGGAAAAGATTGTGAAGATTTATAAGAAGAGCAAAAAAGGGTAAGGAGATATTGCATCAGATATTATTGCACTGATTTAGCCTGTCCAAGATCTGGGAATCACATTTATTCACATTTGTCCCAGTCCTGATGTTGCAATATAGTGACTGAGGTGTTGGTGATAAGTTGGCCTTGTAAGGGAAGAACAGATCTTTGCCAGATTTGTCTGCCTGTATGGTGGGTCAAATTGAAATGATCATAACATAAAAGGGTCTTTTGCAGACCCCTAGGGGGAGGGCTGCTGCATTCAGGTAAATTATAACTGAATCTTGTTAAACACATTTAATAAAGGGGGTTTGTGCACCCATCAAGTATAAAGGTATCTCATTTTATTCTGGAATATACAGGCTGTTGGCTGATATGTTGGTGAGCATGTTTGGCGTGCCCGAATATTTAGTGAATGCTCGGCAGAGTGTGTACTGCTTGGAATACAGTAGGTGGCGCTCACGATTCTCAGAGAATGCCAGGGTTCCTGTGAGGGCACAGCTACTGTTTTATAAGAAAATGTAACATTTCACTTGGATTCTACTCTGGGCCTTTCAATGGCATTGCAATTCTGGGAACTGCAAGTGAACAACAGCAGGACGGTCACTCAAACCTCTGACTATATGTTATGGTCACAGTAGTCCAAGATGACTTCTACATTGTATCCAGAGCATTTTACATTTTATCTGCCCCACTTCTGAGACATGCAAACTAGTCTCCAACAACTCCAGAGCCTTAACCCACCTGCATAAATCCCAGACACCTTCTCACTTGCCCACCCTACTGCCCCTCCAGCCTGGAAATCCCCCTGCCAGTACCAGGAATTTGCTCTCCTGCTTCCCAACTAGTTTTATTGCCTATGGTACCCTCTTGGACTCATCTCCAAACCCACTCAGATACACCAACAGCATTTTACTTTCCCCTTCGTTTTACAAGGACAAGGAGAGTGTACTGCTCAGATCTAATGTGTGTGTGTGTATGTATACAGTATGTATAATGAGAGAAATCTTGCTCATATATTTTTATGTTGTGTCATTTTGTTCATAAGTGTATTTCAGTCCCCTGGTGCCATTGCCCCCCTCAACTCCAGGGAAAATACCTAGTTGTTTGCAGCCGTTACGCCAGCTTGGAATTGGTTAAGAGCCCTGATAGGCTGCAGCACCGATGTAAACAGTGTGTAAGACCTATCAGCACCACAATATATCCACAGCCAGGGAAGAAGGAATGTCGAATTCCTGGCAGCGGAGAGGAAGGGCTTCAATTAAAGCAAAGAACAGTGACATAAATTTGTAATTATTTTCAAAAGTTTCAAAGAAAGCCATTTCTAACCCAGCGTTACCCAACAAGTTGCTCACTACCCCCTTTGATGTTGCTCCCAGTGGCCTCAAAGTAGGTGCCCAGTTTTTCATATCTGGCTTGGAGACAAGTTTTGGGAGCACAGAGACACCGTTTTACTCCAAGCAGAGCCTCCTGCCAGCTAGCAGTCCCCATGGGGCTACCAAATAGCCAAACACAGCTCTTATTTGGTGCCCCCAAAGAACTTTTTTTCATGCTTGTGCGGCTCACCACAGTTTTTACATGTGAGTGTGGCTCTCCGTTAAAAAGGTTGGGCCCCTGGATTAGAGGCAGCTGGAGTTTAGTCAGGAAACTGGACAATAAGACATCTGTAAACTCCATTTTCCAAGGACTAAAATAACTTCTGAATGAAATAAATGAATGAATTTCATATTTGCAATGTTTTTGACCCATCTATATGAAAACGTAAGTTTACTTAATTCAGACATGTTTCTTTTTCTACCCTGTTTAGGATCTTGGTCAATATGGATGACAACATCATTGAACACTACTCCAATGAGGACACATTCATTCTAAATGTGGAAAGCTTGGCGGAACAAGGCTACAAGATCACCCTGACAGAAATCTAAAGCAAGGACAGACGTTATCCTTGATGGAAAGACACCCCCAGCTCTTAGCCAAGACTTTGCTCAGTACTAAGTGGATATACTCCAGAGATTTGGAGTAGAATAAAGGAGTGGAAGACTGGATAAAACTAACTGAATTTATTTATTTTCGTATCCCTCACTTATTAAGTGATTTCGTTGAAGCGCCAGCCTACTGGTGTTTGAGATTACCAAGCAAAATATATATATTGTTTATATTCTGCTATGTAATGATGTTTGCAGCGAGATCATCCGGATGCTTCCCACTGTTGTCAATGGTGATACAATGGACAGTTCATCTTGGGAGAAGAACCTACAGGACATGAGCTGCACTCTCTGGTTTTGTTTAACCATTTAATGTTACCAAACTCCGATCCACTCAAGCAATGATTCTATGGAACTTGTATCAAAGGAGCCCCAATCCCTTGTGGTTCTGTGGAGAGGCCACAGAATGCTTGAAATTAGCCAACGCCTAAAACTTTTGTAAATAATTTCCTATTATGTCATGTGGCTTCAAAGCAGTTGTACAGATTATTTCATTTTAAAGGTATTTTTGTAAGTAATCCTGAAAAAGTAGATGTTTTAAAGATGTACAAATTTTTTTGTAACGTGCAATATTTTGTTTTTACATTTTGTGGTGTTTACTGCCCCCCATGGTGTTGTAATTTTTTTTAAATATATATATATATACTTCAACAAATCCAAGGGAAAGTACATTTCTAGTTAGCTGTGTGGGCGAGCTAGATGAACATGTATTAAACTGAATATTTGTGTTTATAGTGATATGGGCATATAATATAATAATATAATATTCTTGTTTCTAGATCTCCAGATGGGGTACTGGCTATTCCTAATCAGTGATGAGCGAATTTTTTCGCCAAGCATGGATTTGCAGCAAACGTCTGCTTTTCGCCATTGGTGAATTGTTGCTCGAAATTTGCCACGGAAAAATTTGTTGCGTGGAAACTTTTTTTGTCGTGCATCAAATTCAGATGCGGTTGCGTCAAAAAAGGCGCTGTCGCTTCAAAATTGGGTGTGGTTGCACTGAAAAAAAACCACAGGCGACAAAAAATAGACGCGAGCGACAAAAAAAATTGTGCGACAAATGCGTTTCGCAAATTCTTCGCCGTGTCGCAAATTTTCTTGCCGTTTCGCAAATTTTATGGCGAAGCGAAACAAAACGGGACAGATTCGCTCATCACTATTCCTAATGATTTGTAGATGTAAATGTTTAAAAGTGTAGGATGAAAACTCTAAAAGATCCATATTAACTGCAGACATCCAAATCCAATAACCCCTTGGAATCTAACTTCCTGTGGAAGAGACAGGCCTCCATCTATTTAAATGGCAGAATTACCAGGGGGGCACCAATTAGTTCTGAGCACAATACCGTAGGCAATAGTAATTTAAGTAAATATCTGATTCAGAGCTGGAACTAGGGGTAGGTAGAAGAGGCATTTAGCTGGGGCACAACGGTGGGGAGGGGGGCAGGTACGTACCTCTTTTGTACCCCCAGTCTGGGCCTTCATCCTCCCCACTGTCTGCTTCTCAATTCAAACACACTCTCTGCCATCACCACGCGTGTGTTCACCCCTGGGGTGACTGTGAGGTAGCTGGTCATGTTGCTTAGGGCGTTTGGCCAGCTTGGCCCATCACTGGTGTAATTGGTTGCTATGGGTTACGGCACTGGATCAGGTTTGCCTTGTGGTTAGCTTGAACAATTCTATAGGATTTGGGCCTAATGCTCCCTTCCCAAGTTATTATCAAAGCATGTTCATTCCATAAACTCATGTGAATATTGGTGAGTGTAATTAAAAAAAAAAAAAAGTAATTCTCCGCCAGCATCAATGCTGAATAGCTGATCTGAAGGGCTAGGGCATCATGGTAGGGTTAGTCAGACAGTGATGCTGTGGAAATAAGACATATTAACCTTTTGCCATTAGATTTAATGGTGTAAATCCAATTGGACCAATCCTGGGTATAGATATGTCACTCATATTAGCTATTAGACTGTAACAGGAAGTAGTGTGGGAGTTTAAGGCAGAAATTTGTCCATTGATTGGCTGACGGGGCCTAGCATGTATGTGTGCACTGTGAATCCAATGATCCCAGCCCTTAAAGGAACAGTAACACCAAAAAAATGTATATATTTTAAAGAAATTAAACTATACTGTACTGCTGCCCTGCACTGGTAAAAGTTTTGTGTTTGCTTCAGAAACATTATTAGAGTTTATATAAACCCTGGTGTGTAGCCATGGGGGCAGCCATTCTAAAGAAGAAAAGGCACAGGTTATACAGCAGCTAACAGATAAACCCTGTAGAATACACTGGTGTCTTATCTGTTATCTGCTATGTAACCTGTGCCTTTTCTTCTTTTTTCCAGCTTCAATGGCTGCCCCCGTGGCTACACAGCAGCGTATTTATATAAACTATAGTAGTGTTCCTGAAGCAAACACCCCAGTTTTACCAGTGCAGGGCCACAGTACGTTATATTTCAATTACTTTAAAACACTTTCATTTTTTGGTGTTACTGTTCCTTTAAAGGAGAAGGAAAGTCATTTTGGCATTTTACTGCCGATAGATTTGGCACATTAGTGCCACCTAGAACCTATAATTATTCTCCAGAAAGCCTTACCATACCTGAGTAAAGAGCCCTAGAAGCTCCCTTGTTTAAGATAGCAGCTGCCATTTTAGCCTGGTCTTCATAGCTTCCTGCTGCAGCTCTAGCACTAGTAGCTCAGATCACACATTCTGGTGGGAGAGGGGAGCAGGAGAGAGGAGAGAGCTTTGCAGACTCTGGCCCCAGGAATTAAGGATGTTTCTGAGAGAAGTCAGACACCCAAAAAACATGTTTACAAAAAAAAGGAGACAAGAAATCCTGTGTTTCTTCTGACAGAGGACTCAGTGCAGCGTTTCTGTGAGTGCTTATGGCTGTATTTACATAGACCTTTCTGATAAAGCTTACTTAGTTTTTACCTTTCTTTCTCCCTTACTTATTAAAATGGCAGTTTTCTATTTAGGATTACCCAATGGCACATACTACTAAAAAAGTATATTTTTATGAAAATGGTTTATTTAGAAGAAGCAAGATATTTTTATAGAGCCCTACATTGTTTGGGGGGGTTTTCCTTTAAACAAATACCCTGGTATAAAAAGGATAGGTAAAGTCAGTGTACAACATGGGGCCCTTCGTGGCACTTTCTAGCTGAAGTTTTGGTCCTTATGGGGGGGAGCGCCTTTCTCAAGATTCCAAAATAAAACTTTGCAACAGTTGGGATCGATCACGGTATATTCATGTCTGTAGCATGGACTTCATTCACATCCGATGCCAGTGTAGACAATGCAAGCTTAATGCTCCAGCTTAATAGTTCCACTTCTGTCTGTCACATTTGAAATCATGATGGTGGGACCAGTGCCGCTTTCCTGATGAAAAATGACATCCGTATCCATTCAGAAGACCAATACCTGCGCACTCCAACCCTGTACATTTGTAAACAGATGGAGACTGGTCCTAATAACAAGAATCAAATAGATATAAAACGTTTCAACTCCAAACCAGAAGCTGCAAAACTTTTACTAACTTTATATCACGGCTAAAGCGATTAATCCCACCCTGCTCTCCCCATTGGTTTAGTAAAGACTATATTAATTATACACGTGCCATGGAACTGCTTGGCTGTTATCTTAGCAGCAGCTAGAACAGATGCAGTTATTGCTAACCATTTTGTTTGGAATTCCGCCTGCTAGCCATTCCCAGTCCTTGCCTATTGGAATACTTTTACTAACATTTCCTAATTCTCACAGACATCAGTATGTTCAGTTCTTCACTCCAGAAATATTTAGGCCACATTCCAAGCTGTGTAAGCTGCTATAATTCTGCGTTAAGTATGCTTTTAGAAGGCTGGTTTGCCATCCAGCACCCTGGCATTCTCCTGCAAACATCTGGCTGCAGCTCAGGGAACAAGTCTGTGTTGCTAAATAATGAGCTTTAAGCAATGATTCTAGACGAGTCTCACCACTACATGCTAGACTCACAACTGCCTAGTCTGGCCATCTAGACCGGTACTCGCTTACTTTTTCTAGTATTGGATCAGTCTCCCTCTATATTAAATATTTGGAAGCCATAAATAGAGGTCATTTGTGCCCTGACTTCTCACAGTAAGAATAGTGCCAACCAAGAAGAAGCTGCACCTACTGTAAGTCAACTGAGAGTCCGTGGAGAATGTTACTCTGGACTTTAAGTTCCTGATCTGTCTTGAGCCCTAGGAACTTTTATATTTTGGGCAAACCCTAAGTTTCCAGGTATGAATGTAAAGGTTTTCATTCATTCATTCAGGTCATGGTATCATCCAACTGGTTTTCTAAAAATTCAGAATGAACTTTCTGAAATGAGAAAGCCAGACGGATGACTGGCGAAATGTCTTCAAGAAAAACACAGCAAGTCCAGTTGATTTAACTTATTACTACAGACAGTGTTGGGCTGGGGTGCCAAGGGCCCATCAGAAAACCTTAGACCTTAGGCCCACTCTCCCCTTCTCTGTTCACTCACTTTCTTTAGTCTCTTAATTACTTCTTTTTATGTATCATCTATCCTTTCCTCCATTCCTTCTGTTTCTTTACATATAGAATTGAGTAATGACCATGGTATAGGCATACAAGGCAAATGGTGAGCAGGAGGGCCCGCTGACACCTGGATCCTCCGGGAGTTTTCCTGGTATCCTGGTGGGCCAGTCCGACACTGACTACAGATAATTCCAGGTATGAGTTCAATATTATACTACTATACTATATACACTAGGATTATTTTACACAGCACTCGTGTAACACACAACTTGCAATAAGCAGTCATACAATAATGTAGAAAGTTTAGCTTATGCAGAGTTGCCAAAGCCACTGGCATTGAAATTGTATGAAAACCAAACACCACAACTGCATTAAAATAGTATAGTAGAAAAAAAGAGCTATTTAGAGGATGATGGTGTTCTCTTAAAAGGGAGAAAGAATCCACAAAAGAGAATCATTATTTAAAGTTAGATGCCTACCTGCCAACAGAGTGAGATAAAGGCATCCATACATGAGCAGACATTGGCCACGCTTGATACAGTTGGCAGCCTACTGGCCCTGTGTCAGTCACAATTGTACATGAGCAGACATTGGCCACGCTTGATACAGTTGGCAGCCTACTGGCCCTGTGTCAGTCAGCAGTGGTCTTAGGATTGTCATTGGGGCTCTGCCTTCATTAGTCCTCCAAACATTCAGGCCCTGAGCTGCAACTGAAGCCGTTGTCAATTCTAAGATGACACTATGTCACTGACCTACACAAGCTCAGCACAGAAAACCTGAGACTGAGGGCACACTTTAACAACTAATTAGATGGACAACTAAGATATAGTGGTAAATAAATAGGCATATGATGGAAATAAGAAACTGTCTTTGGCTGGGACCCACCATGGGCCAATAGAAGACATACAGGGCAGTGTCACTCTTTGCGTTGCTCGCCAGTAGAGAAAAAACCAAGTTACACTACCCTTAAAGTGATACTGACACTGTCCTATAGTTCATAAGTATCACTTTAATAATAAGTGGTAAGTATAACTTTAATAAAGTTACATAACAGAAATTGTCATCCTTAAAGAAAAGATAAAAGGCAATATTCTCATTACTAACCTAACTAAAGGCACTTAACCTTTAATGCATCCAAGACACAAATCATTGTAAAGGTCTCCTGCATTCATCCCAGCTCAGAGAAACCCAGCAACTCAATAAAGCCATTTCCCTCTGTAGAATCCCTTATTTACAACTGTGTCAAATAAATCAATATATACCCATAATCCCCTGCTCTGCTGATGCACTGCCTGATGTTGAGGGGCACAATATCATAACAAGAGGTTGCAGCGGCCACCATTTCCTCCGATGCTCAGCAATCACGGGGGAGCAAAGGTTTACTGCTGATGGTTATTAAACTGCCTGTTCATAGAGAAATGTCATCGCTCTTTAAACTGATGTTCTTCATAAACCACTTCGGCAAAGACTGGAGCGTAAACTGCCTTGTAATAAAGTCATTCTTGCAGCACTATACAAGCCTCGGTCCCTTGGATCGATTCGGCAGCTTATCGGCCCGTGTAGGGGCAGAAACGACGGTCATATCCTACCGATATCTGGCCTGAAATTGCCCAGATATCGATCGAGCAAGTTAAAAGTTTCAGTCAGGCGGATCTTCACCCGATATCCCCACCTATGGGTGGGCGATATCGGGGAACACGTAGGCTAATTCGATCATTTGGTCCTGGGGCAATGGGGCAGTTGGTTCGGGGACCGCATCAACGAGCCAATGCGGCCCCCGATCCGACTGAATCTTTTAACTTGGCCGATTGATATCTGCCCAATTTCAGGCCAGATATCGGTCGGGTGTGACCGTCGTTTCTGCCCCTACACGGGCCGATAAGCTGCCAAATCGGTCCCGTGTATGGGGACTTTTAGCCTACATGTTCCCCGATATCGCCCACCCGTAGGTGGGGATATCGGGTGAAGATCCGCTCGCTTGGCGACTTTGAGCGAATCTTCACGTGTATGGGCACCTTAACTATGTATATACTTGTCTTCCATTGTTCTGCTTTGTGCTGCTGCTTGATAATCAGGGGTGGGCAAAATAGAAGAAACACCTAACAATTTATTAATGTCAATTGTGCTATAAGGCAGTGATCCCAAACCAGTGGCCCATGATTATCACGTTACTCCCCATCCCAACTGATGTCCCTCACAATGGCCTCAAGCAAGTTTAGGCATAAAGGTTTGCTCCAAAAAGAGCTTCCTGCAGGCTAGCAGTCCACATGGGGCTACCAGTTAACCAATCACAGTACTTATTTTGCATCCCCACGCAATTATTTTTCATGTTTTTGCATCTCCTCAACACTTTTTTTTATCTGAGTGCATCTCATGGGTAGAAATGGTTAAGGACCCCTCTGTAAGGTTTGTGTATAGTAGGAAACTGGGTCATGTTTCAAAAGAAATGTCTGGTTTGGGGAGGCTACCTATTGTCATAACCTGTGTAGCAGGAACCCGGGGACTGCTTGAAAAATCACATTCTGCAGTTTGATCCAAAATGCAGGTTAAACAGAATTGTATGCCAGGCAGGCAAGGGAGTCAGGGCAGGCACACATCTCAGCAGAAAGACCTGGAGACTGTAGCACTGAGAGGTTGTAGGGCCCACCGGTTTCCCCAGGAACCTTACACCTTTCTTTTGGAAAACTTATAAATATATGTATTTATGAATATATAATAACTGATCACTTTTTGGGGAGGCTAAGCTTTTCTCAATCTTCACTATTCTCTGTTTGTGGGAGTATTTGTGCCTAACAGAGAAATTCTTATTTATCTTTAGTTTCCCTTTTTTTAATTCACATATTATTAGATTTGGCATTCACTTACTCTGGTCTTACAGAATCAATTACTGGCCGTGTCAGTTCTTCAGTGGTTTCTGGGTCACCCACACATGTTGACTCACAGCTTTTCACACTCTTTTCTTTATAAATTGCCTTTCACACATCATTAATAGCTTAAAAAGGTGCTAGACCAGGACGGAAACACTAAACAATTGATTGAAAGTATCATGGTATGACTGTGAAGTCCCCTGTGTGTGCTGTTCCATTGAGCAGAATATTTAGAGGTCAGTGCGGGGTTCCTTGTGTCAAGATAAATCAGTTAACCACAGAAAGTCACTTGCACTCTCAGATCTTGTGTGAATGGCCTACAGTCTTATAGGAAATGTTAGGGGTTTTGTAAAGGGCATGTAGACCCTCTCCAGGGATCTATAGATTTGCAGTTTCTGTGCAGCTTGATTTCCTCTCTCCTGCAATAGGACTTTGCCTTATTCTTGAAAAGGGACAACATGTTTGACCACACCCACTTTTGTGACCACGCCCCCAATTACCACACCCCATTAAAAAAATACTCTTTTAAATAGTTAAAATGGCGAGATCAGATGCAAATGTGCTATACCCTCATACTGTACTACCTAAGGAAAACAATATTGCAACTCCTACATATAAAATACAAATATAGAGAGAAGGCAGTCAGTTATAAGAGAGTTATAACTATGTATCAGTTTTGCCCCCCCATACACAGTGCCCCCAATGGCCCAATAGACAGTACCCCCCATACACAGTGCCCCCATACACAGTGCCCCCATACACAGTATCCCCCATAGAAAGTGCCCCCATAGAGAGTACCCCCCATAGACAGTGCCCCCAATTGACCCCATAAACAGTACCCCCCATACACAATGCCCCCATAGTAAATGCCCCCATAGTAAGTGCCTCCATACACAGTAGCCCCCATAGGCGCTCCGGTTTCTTCTGCTGCTCTTTATGCGGCTCCTTGTGCAGCGGTGAGAAGCCCTTTTATAAGGTTGCACCCTGTGCGTATTGACATCACACGTACGCATGGGGCGCAACCTTATAAAAGGGCCTGTTGCCGCCGTACAAGGAGCCGCATAAGAAGCATAGCCGCAGAAGAAGCCGGAGCGCCCGGCTACAGCCAGCGCATCCCGCTGTGCTGGATAGTTCAATGAATGTCCCACATTTCTGTAATCAATCTTGTCACGCAGAAAGCGGGACAGTTGGGGGGTATGTGTAAGGGCA
The DNA here is from genome assembly GCF_000004195.4 of Xenopus tropicalis. Lineage (NCBI taxonomy): Eukaryota > Metazoa > Chordata > Amphibia > Anura > Pipidae > Xenopus > Xenopus tropicalis. The sequence goes on from NC_030682.2 coordinate 131,099,513, forward strand.
GTAGAAGAGGAATATGCCCAGTCCAGCTTGGCATGTATTTGTCGGGCTGCTATCCCATTTCGCTGGTGCAAGATACTGTATGTCACATGACCCTGCATCTTCCCTCACCCTGGCTGGAGGTTTCAGTTGACCACTTTGCCTTCTTATTGCATCAATAGCCGTACAGGCTGTGCTCCTTGTTTGAAACTTCCTGTTGGACTTATTTACAGTACCAGCTATATGTAACCTTTGGTGTGTTCCAGCACAGATCCTGCCAGTAGGAAGTGGAGGCAGTTTTGCCATCAGGGAGGTATAGTGGGTACTGTAGTCAGGTCCCCATGGCAGAGGGGATGAGTAGGCAGGGTTTATGTTGGATTGTGGGTAGTATAATGGGATGTGGCCATGCATCTGTTGGTCATTCCATTTGGGCCACATTCTACCTGTTGGCAGGGCCCTCCACCCAGGAGTCCTGCTGACCAATGGTTTAAAAATTGGGTCCCTGTAATTCCTGATGGTGGCCCCAAGTCAGGGCTTTTCTTGTCTCTTTATATAAAATTGTTTATAGTAAGGTTACAATATAGGGATGCACTGAATCCACTATTTTGGGAGTCAGCTGAACCCCGAATCCTTCGTGAAAGATTTGGCTGAATCCTGCTGAAAAAGGCCGAATCTCGGCCGAATCCAAAACCAAATCGGTGCATCCCTATTATAAAATCATTAGGACACATCTAAAACAATTCAGCTAGAAGGGAAGGCATTCACGTAAATGCTCTCAGAGCAGACTAGAACCTTCCAACTATTAGACGTGTCTGTGGTTTTTCAAATGATTTGGTAACAATCGATTATGGCCCTGTCTAGTTGCTATTTATTACTCTGCTTAGAAAATGACATTCGTGAATGGAGAAGAGTCATCTGACATTTCTCTGGTCAGTCCTATGCAGAGAAACATCACCAGACTTTCCTTTCCTCAGAAAATGTATTTTCAGCCGACAGCAGCCAAAATGACCAAAATGCTAATATTTATATTAGCAGTGTAAAAATGCTTTTATCTTGAAAACAAGAAAAACAATATTATGTAACTTACAAAAGTGCTTAGATCTGAGCTCTGAGAAATTTTACACAAATTTGTTTTGAGGGTTTATATATTTCCTTTAATAGTTGTGATTAATATGCCAAGCTTTGTGCTGTAAATCTACCATAATCCAGATTGTGTTAGTGCTTGTGATTTATAATGATCTACAAAGCTAGATACGACGGATGAAACTGTGATTATGTTATCACAAGATCTATCCCAAGTCTCACAGAGTTTCGGCCAGAGAATACACTAAATCACAGCTATTCAGCTTAGAAACAAATAATGTTCTTGTCTAAAATGTCTACATGCTACAAACTGTGACAAAATGCAAAATAATTTGTCAAAAAATCCTAATTGTTTAAGGCTGAAGGAAAAGTGTTTGTCTTGCTGCGCTACGGATGAAGAGAAGTATTCGACATACGAGCCAAACTGGCAGCTGGAAGGCAGAGGGTGGGCCTTCATTTTGCCAGGGGCCTGCAGATCCGCTCTTCTAATGTACAGAGCATAGCAGCACCTCGTGCCAGAGATCTTCCCTTCCCTGCCTGGGTCCATGAAAGGTTGTAGGTAAGGGGGTGAGGCAGGATCAAACTGGCATTTCAAGTACATAGAGACCCAAACAGCCCCCACCAGCCCAATAAATAGTGACTGTCTGTGGCAGGGATCCCCAACCAGTGACTCCGGGGCAACATGTTGCTCCCCAACCCCTTGGATGTTGCTCTCAGCGCCCCCAAACCAGGGAGTTATTTTTGAATTCCTGACTTGGGGGCAAGTTTTGGTTGAATAAAAACAAGGTTTCCTACCAAATAAAGCCCCTGTAAGCTGATACTGTGCATAGAGGCCCCTAATAGCCAATCTTAGCCCTTATTTGGCTCCTCCATCAACTTTTATGGTGCTTGTGTTGCTCTACAAGTCTTTTTATATTTGACTGTGGCTCACAAGTAAGAAAGGTTGGGGACCCCTGGTCTATGGCACCTTACAGCAGCCCCTCTCGCATTTGCCAGAACCCACAGATTGCCAGTCCGGGCCTGGGGTGGGGTAGTGGGATGTCCCTGGCACCTGTGTGTTGCAAACTACAAAACATTAGTTAGATACTTAACACTGCACTATGGAACACATATATAAAATACAGGACTAGGGTTATACAGGTTTGGAGTAAATAAAATGTACTGTTTTATTATTACAGAGAAAAGAAAATCACTTTTAAAGATGTAAATTATTTCCTTATAATGGAGTCTATGGGAGACGGCCTTGCCGTAATTTGGAACTTTCTGCATAACGAATTCTTAAACAATTTGCAGAAATGTTTTTTCTGCTCCAGAAATATAAGCCCTTTTTGAAATGGGAAACACTACAAATAACCTTGCTCAGTATGTCTTTCTTTATGACAAATAAGATGCACTTCTCAGCTCTTTTGAAATTTACATTGATTTTTTTTCTAGTGATCAAGATATTTTTACTAGTAATATAATAGATTTAAAAGCACAGTGCCTCCTGCTGGTTATATAACTAAATGAGTTTCAATGGACTGTAGCCAGTCAGCCAAAATGACCAGCAGGTGGTTCTGTTATTTTCAATTAATTGAATTAACAATGTAAATTGCAAACATGCTCCAATGTGTGATCTGACCTATTTAGCATTTGTTTGGAGTTTACATTTCCGTTTTTATAAATTGTGAGTTGCAATGTCGCTCAGAGATCTGGTAACGCTGTCGTCTCAAGGACTCACTGAGCATATTGTTTTCTTTTATTTGGTTTATATCACTGTATGTAAGTACACTGGCAGCCAGACAGACTGCTGATAATGAAGTCTAGTTTACAGGCTGGTTAAAAGGACATTTATGACAGATCCGATCTATATGATATTGTGGGCATCTTGTATTTTACCCGCACTGTAAAGTCAGACTTGAAACCTTTTCTTATTACATTTTATCCCCCATATGTAATAAAAGGCACCAATAAGGCTGATGCCACACCAGGCGTAGGGCTGATTTTTTCGGCAAGCGGAAAAACGCTTGCCGAAAATTCAGCCCTACGCCTGCTACTTGTGCCTGCACCCGAATGAATGGGATACGCTCGGGTGCAGGCACATGTAGCCGATATACGCATGAAAACGCGAGACTTTGCATTCTCTCGCGTTTTCATGCGTATATCGGCTACATGTGCCTGCACCCGAGCGTATCTCATTCATTCGGGTGCAGGCACAAGTAGCAGGCGTAGGGCTGAATTTTCGGCAAGCGTTTTTCCGCTTGCCGAAAAAATCAGCCCTACGCCTGGTGTGGCATCAGCCTAAAATGTTTGCTTATAAACAGGTTATCTGTAAATGCTGCCTGTGGATTGGTTGCTATGGGTTATTGCTCCTGGGCAAATTTATTGCCTACTTGCCGGTAAATTTGTAATGGCCTATAAATTCCTCCATTCCCTGACCCTCTCCGCTGCCACTCACCCTTTATACTATGGGCCCACCTCTGCTCCGCCTATAATCCCGCCCAGTCCTCCTATTTACCTCCAAGTGCTTGGAGATGTCACACCCCAGTGGAGATAGATTGTAAGCCATAGTATACTTCGTATTCTGTATGGACAGCAGCTGAAGAGCACCCCTAGTGTTTATATAGAGCATGTACTGTGGTAAATTTCACATTCACATCAGTCAAGGCAAACATGGCCGCCCCCACCTGTAAGAAAATAAATATGCTGATAATGACGTTCTATATATACAGTAAGCTGTGTGCTCCTACCATTCTGCTTAGTTAACACCGATGCAAACCATCCCCACCCTAAAATAAAATGTTGCCTAAGAAAGAATATGTAGTTCTAAGCAATTTTCTAATATACAGTCATTAAAATGTTCAGTGGTCGATATAATTCCTATTAAAAGTAATGTCTGTCCCTTTCTCCACTGCTGCTTCCGTCTTTTGAAACAATGCATCAGGCAGGCAATGAAAGTATATGGGCAAGTTGCTTAGAATGATGTTCTCTTTATTTTCAGGTTGATATGGGCTGTGACACAATAAGGATCCTGATTGCCAGGTAGTGTTTATTTTATTCCCTAATAAATATGCTCCTGTTTCTCCACGAACTGGAACTCCCAGCGCTGGCGGATTATGATGAATTGTTGTTTTGTGTTTATTTTGATTGCTCAGAAAAAACAAACACATTCCATTGGCAGGGACATATTGTTTGAGCGGCTAATCCTGCTTAGGAAGAGCTTATGGCCAAGGTTAATTGGCAGTGGGCGATTACAGGAGGATGCTGCCGTGGGTAAATGTGATGGCAGCCCGAGGCTTTGGCTCGTTATTCTCTGTGCAACGCAAAGGTGTCATTTAAAGAAAAGATTTTGCTCATCTTTCTAAAACTGCTGGGTTTTATTCAATGGGAATCTGTATATATATAGCAGCTACTGTGCTAATCGGGTTGTTCACCCAGGACATATTGTGTGAAAAACAATATTGTGCCATTGTGCCAATGGATTGTACTCATTCAGGGTCGGACTGGGCCACCGGGACACCAGGAAAAATCCTGGTGGGCGCCGGCGGCCCAGACCCAACCCTTGCTGTCGCTCCCCCGCGTGCTTAGGGGAGGACATCTGGTGGGGGCCCCTGCAGGGGAGGGGTGGGGGGGAGCCCCAGTTGGCCCTGAACCCCCCAGTCCGACCCTGTACTCATCTAACAAAAGTAGTGTTTTGGCCTGATTTAATAAAATTTTTTCCAAAAACCCTACTAGTCCCGCCCATCTGTTCCACTTCCTGCTGCTTCCTTTCCCAGGCTGTGCAGGGGTGCCGGCGGCACTCAGTACACTGCACTGTAGAATAAGAACCAATCAGCAGCTAGGCTGACCTGATAGGGAACTGAAGCCTGCCTTTGCTTGTGTGACTGCAGGGCTGTGATTGGCTATCCCTTCCTACTGTGCTTCTAGCAGGGACCGTTAGGACACGCCCACCCCACATTTGAAACTCAGATGTTTTTTCATGTATGCTATATGTCTCCTTTAATGTTACGTATGTTATAGAATGGTCAATTCTAATACATTTTTAACTGGTCTTCTGAATTATTTTACTTCTTCTGCCTCTTTGCAGCTTTCAAATGGGGGTCACTGACCCCGGCAGCCAAAAACTATCACTCTATGAGGCTACAGTACACTGTTACTTTTTAGTACTTATTTTTCTATTCGGGCCCTCCTCTATTCATATTCCAGCCTTTCATTTAAAGAAATATTAACACTAAAAAAGATGAAAGTGTGTCAAAGTAATGAATATATAATGTACAGTTGAAGTTCAAAACGTAGAAGCTGCTTCATAAAAAGCTAATTTCAAAATGGCAATAGGCCATTCTGTCTTAAGGATGGACACAGTATTGCCTCTAGTAACAACCCTTGTTCAGCTTTCATGTCTCCTCCTCTCTCCTACTGATGAAGAGAACCTGGTGTGCCTCCTACCCACCCCCCAAAAAGGCACAGGTTACACAACAGATAAGCTCTGTAGAATACAATGGTGTTTTATCAGTTATATGCTATGTAACCTGTGCCTTTTTTCCTTTGAATGGCTGCCCCCATGGCTACGCAGCAGCTTATTTATATAAACTATTGTAAGGGTTATGAGGCAAACAGACAACTTTCAACAGTGCCGGGGAAACAGCACATTATATTGTAATTACTTTTAAACACTTTCATTTTTTGGTGTTACTGTTCCTTTAAATTCAGCAGAGTGGTTACAGGTATATCTCAACTAAACACTACAGGATATTGTATATCATGACCAGAATGAATAAAAACCTTAAAAGACATAAAACCGTATGCACATTTCCCTCAGCGGGCCCAGAGCCCATGGGAAGAGAGAAGAAACGAAGTCTTTATTTTCAGCCTAATTTTTCCAAATACTGGAACATTTACTGTGTATGTACATATTACCCTGCGCTTTCAGTTCCATTAACTTCTATCAAGTTACAGAAATGTTTTACATCTGCCGGCAAATGATCTAGAATAATATTTCTCCCCACCAATTACACCATTAGCGATTCTTTAATGCGGTTCAAGGCTGGAGTCGTGGGATCTCCGAGAAGCCAAATTGTTATGTTCTGCAGATAAAGTGGCACTACATGGCCATTAGTACTGGCAGTTAGGGAAATGCATGCTGTCACATAAATTGTATTCTGTTTGGAGTTAACAAACCACCGTGCCGAGACGCACACAGCCCTCGCACTTACTGGGACTCGGAGTAACACATTGGGGAACAACATTGTATGAGCTGTATAACCAATCCCCATGCTCCTCACTAGTCAACAAACTAATCCTTCTTTTGTATTCTGTGTGACAATGGAGAGAATATTAAAAAAAAGAAAATATAGTGGCATTCATTTTTTGCTGAGTTTTTTTTTCTTTATTACAATTTAAAAAAAAAAAATATATATATAACATTTTGCTACCTAAAACCAGATGCGGGTTTTGGAAATTGGGGAGGACCTGCATTCACTTAATCAGCCCCTAGATGTCACTGTTACAGAATAGTTTGTGTAAGTGGTGAGGTGAAACTTGTTGGTGAAGACGGCTTTGCAGCCATCTTGGGTTGTACCAGGGGATCAGTACAGTTGGAGGGAATGTAGTTGGCATGTAGTCCTTGTGCAGAGATAGTAAAAGGTTCCCCTATTTTGAGCGATCAATAAAAGTTGCCATCTGCAGTCATGGGAGTGAGGGGGTGGGGGCGTGGTATGTGCAAGAGCTGGCATATCACAATGCCAGGAGTCAGGACCAGAGTGGGTATAAAATAGGCCCTGGCATTCCAAGTACACAGTGGCCCAAACAGCCCCCACCAACCCAATAAATAGTAACTGTCTATGGCATCTTACAGCAGCCCCTCTGGCATTTGCCAGAACCCACAGATTGCCAGTCTGGGTCTGCCAGAAGTCTGTGCTGAAATGAATGAGCTACAGTTGCCCATACACATACTGATAAAACAGTGCAAACTCAAATTTAATATGCCATCTGTACGTGTATGTAGGGTGGACATTAATATCTAGGATCCATTGATACCCACCAGCCTGGTGATCGCGTTGAAGGCTTAAACATTTCGGTTGGGTTGGCTGAACGGAAATAAATAATATCGGTACATGCATTTTGAATGTACCAATACCAACAATTTAGATGCTCTTTCTGTTAATGTTACCCGCGCTGACTACCAAACAATCTTTCCCACGACTGTTCACTGTGGGAAAGATGAGCGTTTATACGTGCCTGGCCAGCTGAATGGCTGTATGCAGAGGCAAAAGCTTGCAGAAAGGAAATGTATGTCGCCGAATTGGAAGACAAAGCGCTTTGTGCAGCAGATCAAGAGACCACAAAGAGTTCATGGTTCAGTAGCTGCAGTGTGACCTGACTTGTGTTCTGCAGTAGCACAAAATCATACGCAGTCAGCTTGACTCGTTATGTAACAAGTGGGGTAACATTATCACTGCCCAATACCCAATGCCAAACCTAGGGCATTCCAGCTGTTACTCACCACAGAAGTGATCTGCTACTATACTGTGCTTCTACAGTGGGCTCCATGCCGAGCCGTGGTACTGCACTGAATATGTGTCATTGCTTTATGTGAATGGTACTGTATTCAGCATGTTGAAAAAATAAAAATTGTCGGTGAACTTTGTATTAAATACTTCAGCTCCTAGTTGTTGCTCTGTGCTGCAACCAAATACAATCGTAGAAATCCAAAAATAGGGAAAAAGCTTCTGCAGGTTTGCTGCAAAACATTTATTGTAGGTAGTGGTAACACAACTTGTTTCAGGTCAATACCCTTTGGGTCAAGGATTACACTGAGGGTACTGACCCGAAACATGTCGTGTTACCACTACCCACAATAAATGTTTTGCAGAAGCAGCTTTTTCCCTATTTTTGGATTTCTACAATTGTATTCAGCATGTGTAACTCTACAGTACCCAGTTCTACCCCCCTAGACCTAGTTAGGGTTGCCACCTTTCTAAATTGTACTTGCAGCTGGGGGGAAGGAGGGGTGGGCACAAAAGGGGCGTGATGATGACATCAAATGGGAGGGGAGATGGTGCAAAATGGGCAGGGTTGTGACATGGTGACAGCTGGAAGGACAGTTATGAGGCACATCAAGGATGAAATAAGGTAAGTTCTTGGCAGATTGGGGTGGATCAGGGCCAGTCTTAAGGGTATTACATATTTACTGGCAACCACCCTTGGCAATTGTTTCATCTATTAGGCTGGTAAATACCTGCCAGATGGCAACCTTTAACTTAGGCCTGGGCCATACACGCACAATGGTATACATAGCTATTAGAAAAAAAATTCAAAGGCTGAGGTTAGGCGTTCCTCATATCTAGATTTATTTTCCCCCTTTATTGATTCTATCTCGTACCATACAAAAAGGATGATGTATAATGGATAAAGTGCTCACCTAACGGGTCCATAGTTCCACTTACAGGATCCGAGAGCAATTAGAATTCACCGTATCTAATTGGTTATAGTTAACAAACCTTGACCTAATTTTATCAACCTCAAAGCTGGATAAATGGCTTGCATTGATCTGAGATTTAATGAAGAAAGATGGAATACACATGAGTTTGTAAAACAGACATTTATTTTGTAATTGTACATTGCCCTTGATAACAACCCGGAAAAAACCCCAAACAACATATTCAGAGTGTGTGAATACATGAGAGGAAGACGATGTGCAAACGCTGATACAAGTCACTTTGGTGGCTCGGCCCAGAATTTACCCATCCGACGCGGTCTGTGATATTTGGTTGCATTTATTGTCACAAAGGCTACGATCAATGTGAACCTTGGTAATAAATATTTTATATAAACACAAAATCCAACTCATGGGCAAATGGAAAATATTTCATGCAAGGGTTGACGTCCTTATCAACAGGAGGAGACACAATGAGGATGCGGGGTTTTCGCCATTCTCTGACAGAATGGATCCCAAGAACTGAATCATTGTAGGAAGACAGTGTTGCAAGCAGGGAATTAGAGAACAAGTGCCCGTTTGGCTGTTGGTGGAATTCTGAGAGTTGTACTACAACAACAGCTGGAGGGCCAAAGGTTGGGCGTTCCTCATAGGAAACCAACTGTTACACAATAAGTCTTTTTTTTTTACTGTTTTACTACCATGGGAGCATGTCCCTAACAAAAATCAGTAATTTTGAAATGGATCAGGTTACACACAGCAGGTAACGGATATAGAGATTGTTTAAAATTTTGAATTAATTTGGCCGCTGAATCCCATAAAAATGAAGTGAGAAGTTCAGACAATGGTGTTCATCACTGCTGTCCAGTTACTTTCTTTGTAGTGGGTTGAGCGTCCATGATACCACTTACACGGGGGCCGGATTATAATAAAATTAGGATGGAGTGATGATATCACACAAAGACAGAGGAGACCTGGTACAATTTCTTGAAAGGCTGAACCTAATTGGACAGCCTATGTGAAAAAAAACCTTCCTTCCTGGAAGGGCAAGGATCAAATGGCTCATGTGGCTTACATATCAAAGCATTATGTGCTAAAATAAAAAAAAAAAAAAGTGTGATCATCTATTTTAACGGAATCACATAATGGGCCATCTGAGCCAAATGTCTCGATATAGTGTGCTCCATCTGTAATACACAGGTAATATATTATATTAGCCCAGAAATGGGCACCCTGCACTTCCACAAGTTCTAGTTCAACACAAGTGCATGTTATGTTTTGTAGCCTGCGCTTAATCTCCTCCAGCATGGTGGCAAAATGGCCAAAAATATTTTCCTATTGGCCACCAGTAAAACAATGGAACAGCGTATCCACTGGGAAAAGCAGCAGAAGGCAATTTCCAGCGGTTATGTGATTGTTTTATGGTTGTGATTCACACTGACACAGATGGAAAGGGATCTTCAGACATTTTTTAAAAAACAGTTTATGGTGCCATATTTGTTCTTTATCGATGGGAGGCCAAATAATCCAGATGTTGATCATCAGATTGGATTTTCCCATCAGATTAAGGACTGCATTGGCTTGGTAATGTGGTCCTTGCCCTAAAGGCTTGTATCCCCCATTGGTTGTGGTGGGCAAGTTCTGCTCGTATGGGGGCCTTGCCAAAAGAGCAGATCTTTTAATGTACGGCCAGCTTTATTATAACAGCAAACAACATGAATCTGGGCATCTACAAGATCTGGGGGGGGCCTGGAATCACTCGTCCTTGATTTCAATGCCAATTTCAATTCACTTGAAAATCAGAGGATCAGTTTTGAGCAACACCTGCCTGAAAGGCAAGTACACTCATGGGCCCAAAGATTGCACTAAAATCAATAGGGAGTGATTCCAGGCAATAGGTAGTTATTAAGTGCTTGGGCGACAATGTGCCCAGAATCATGGAATGTGCCATTGCTCATATGGCTGCCGATATCACTAACCCCGATGATCACATGACATTTTCAACTTGGAAAAAGCCAGAGCAGGAAGGCTTATTAAACAAAATATAAATCCAATGTCAGCAGGTCCATCTATAACATATTAAATATTAATTTAAAGGTAAACTTCAATTTGATGAGGTCTCCCCTCCACATATTCAAAATCTCTAGTTCCATTGGCCTGAATTCTGTGCATGACAAACTGCATGGACCCACGTCACTCACTTTCAGGGACTGTTACCGCACTTCTACAATATTTGGGGGATTCTGCTGGAATATTTTAAAGCAAAACTAAAATAGAAAACCTCCCAAAAGATGCAAAGAGCATCCAAAGGTTTAAATATGGAGAGGCGGGGCCCCTGGCAATGCAGGAAGCCTAGGGCCCTTCTCTAAGGGGGGGATGCAGAGAGTTGCAGTGCAACAATAGCTGGAGAGTTGCAGGTTGGACATCACTGTTGTATATAAGTAAATATATAGTGAAAATAGCAGAATGCTCGTTACACAATATGATATGCTATCGCAGCTTTAAGCTATGTTTTCCCTTGAGGGGCCCCTTCAATGCTGGGGGGCCAGGGAAAATTAAAAACTCAGTAGATTTAATTTACCTGATGGTTTATTACAAAAACGTATGAAGGAAAAATGATTGTGGGTATTTGTAAAAGCTTGCACACACAAAATAGTTCTTCCATGCATTTACACGAAGGAATGAGAGCTGCCATATTGATTACTTTACTAGAGGTTTTCTCCATAGACTGTTACCAAACAGCACCCCCAGTGGTCATGTACAGAATGTTTGTTATAGTTGTCTTTCAATCCTGCTTTCATCCTGGCAGGGAAAACACAAGCACCCAGCAATAGAAGGTATACAAAGTATATACAAGGGCAAATATGACTCAAAGTAATTCACTATACAAGTTATGTCTCAATTTTTTTCGTTTTGTGTCTGAAGGAAAATGAAAGCCACCCCCAGGCATAACATGGCGTCTTATCCATTTACACAGGATCTATAAAATAGACGTGGGCCCATTGTTATCTATGGAAAGCTGAAGAACTCAGGCAAAATGAGGTGGAAACGTCAGAAATATTCTACCCAGGTAGTTAGAATGCTAACAAGTGTATTTGTGTTACATTTCCACAACAATATAAAGAAATGATAACTTCATTATAGCCTAAATGTGCCAACCAAGAAAAGAGAGAGGCCTTTCAATATTTTTTGTTACATTCAATTCTTGGGTTCCTAACTAAAACCTTTAATGGGCCTATTTATCAAAATTTAAATTTGTAAGTTTTTGAATGTCGATTAAATCCAAATATAAAAAAAACCTGATTGAATAAAATCATTGAAGAAAAACTTGAATACTCTGAATTTTGAAGTTTATAGCTCAACCCCCCCAAAAATATAGAAAATCTTAAATTGAAAAATGGCTTGGATTTTGCTTTAGGACAACTCCAATGGACTTCTACATGAACTTGCGAGTATAATAATGTGCATAATAAAAACCAAACATTGGAGTTTTTTTAAAAACAGAATTTGAATTTGTGAGTGTTTGTGCAAAAAAAATTTGAAAAGAATGTTCATATATCAACCCCTAAGTTCTTGGATCTATAGTGGAACTAAGATGATTTGTTAAAGAAAAACTAAAGCTCAACACAGAGCAAGGTTAGAAATGCTACACATTATGTTTTGGGCTTCTACACCGGTCCAAGGCCACCACAGCTCTCTGTGCCCCCAAAGATGCCCCAGTAGCCCCCCATCTTCTTTTCTGCTGATTCCCTGCACATTCTCTGTGCTGCTGGCACTTACCTGAGCTTAGGGACCCACTCACTATACAGCGTATCCAAAATAATACTTTTACAAAACTTGTGCACTGAGCATGTGCAGTGCCACTGACACAACAGATGGTCTAACAAGATCCAAGGTTAGGAGCAGCTGTGGAAAACTTTAAAGGCCTGGTTCATTACTGTTATAGGGCTCCTGAGCTTCTGAACTGGTACATTAGGCTCAGTACAGATATGGGATGTCTTATCTAAAAACCTGTAACCCAGAAAGCTATGAATTACGGGAACGCCATCGCCCACAGAATCCATTTTATGCAAATAGTTCTTATTTTTAAAAAAAAATCCTTTTGCTCTGCCCCCATCAGTCCTTTGTACTTGAAGTCAACTAAGCAGTATAAATCCATATTGGTGGCAAAAGAGTTGTATTGGGTTTATTTAATATTTGAATGATTTTTAGCAGACTTGGTGATCTAAATTATGAAAAGATCCCTTAGCTTAAAAACCACAGGTTCCAAAATCCCTAGATCCTATACCTGTATGTATATAAATACAGCATGTCTAGCCATATTCATTTTTAGGTTTTCATTTTCAGTGCTGATGGATAGGGAAGGAAAAACACACAACAGAAAGAACCTAGAGGCTGAATTTGTTTAGTGAAATAAATGCAGTATTAAATGGGTTGTATTCATATTACCTGACCTGGGGGGAGGTTACTCCAAGAAATGTAGAAGAATTAAAAGCTCTGTATTACCTTATAACTAATGTTGCTATGTAGCACCCTATCTTGCAGCAGTACTATAGTACAGTCATTATGTCAGTATTTCTGAATTGCCCCCATGGACCCTGAGCTACTGCAGGAGAGCCAAGGAAATAGGCTGTACAACTGCTGCAGGAACACCTTGGCCAGACTCTGCAGTACTACAAGGTACTACAGGTTAGTGTAACACTGGAGCACAACAAGAATAACACTAAATATCTGGGGGAAATGAGGTTGTTATTGTACAGCCAGTGCCCTGCACAAGATTAACAGAATTCACCATTCTTAGTAATCCAGAAAAAAACAAACAAACTGATATCACAAAAGGAAGGTACTTTTGGCCACAAAAGTGGCTACACAACAACAAATGTAATTTTGGCAAAATAAAATAAAATGAGCGAACGCTAATTATAATGCAAACAGTCTCAGAACTGTCCAGCACTGCTCGGATCGCACTGAAGGAGGCGCACGATGGACGGGTCACTTTTTGCCCCTCTGATGAATTCTTCCAAGGAGAGTTTGCCTGTAAGAGAGCAGAGACATGGAGGTTATTACTACAGAGGCCGATATCTGTTCTGCCCTCAGAAAGTTCTACGGTATGTCACATTCCACTTTGGGGGTCATTCATCTCTTATTTTCTACCTCTTGTAGCATTTTATTGTAAACTCTTTACCTCCCATATGAGAATGTATATGCAGTCCATGTATGTATGTATGTATATATGTATGTATGCATGTAGCGTGTATTTACTTTTCTGTTGTACTGCAGTGAGCACCTTAATATTAGTTAAGAGGTAGTGGGAGATAGTTTAACAAGAGCTACAGGTATATCATTTCTATATATGCTTAATGAAATTGCCCACAAGCCACCCAACTTCCACTACTCTCTTCCAATGTCTATTTTCCAGCCATAGGAAAGTGTGCTAGACTATGTGCCTTAATAGAGACACTGATCAGGATCTAAAGGGATTTGGGTACCCCTGGTTCCACATTTGGTCCCTCCCAACCATGCCCCCAGTGCACCCAGTTCATGCCCTACAATTAAACTCCTTGCTCCGGCAGCTTTGGATGATTTTGGGTGCAAAATCCATGATTTTCAATAGTACGCAAAGGATCGGGGCACATGTTACTGGTAGAGATATGGGACCTGTTATCCAAAATGCTTGGGAACAGGGGTTTTCTGGATAAGGGGTCTTTCTGTAATTTGGTACACTTAAAAATTATTTAAATGTTAAATAAACCCTATAGGACTGTTCTGCCTCCAATAAGGATTAATTATATCTTAGTTGGAATCAAGTACAGGTACTGTTTTATTATTACAGAGAAAAGGGAATCATTTAACCATTAAATAAACCCAATAGGGCTGTTCTGCCTCCAATAAGGGGTAATTATATCTTAGTTGGGATCAAGTACAGGTACTGTTTTATTATTACAGAGAAAAGGGAATCATTTAACCATTAAATAAACCCAATAGGGCTGTTCTGCCCCAATAAGGGGTAATTATATCTTAGTTGGGATCAAATACAGGTACTGTTTTATTATTACAGAGAAAAGGGAATCATTTAACCATTAAATAAACCCAATAGGGCTGTTCTGCCCCCAATAAGGGGTAATTATATCTTAGTTGGAATTAAGTACAGGTACTGTTTTATTATTACAGAGAAAAGGGAATCATTAAACCATTAAATAAACCCAATAGGGCTGTTCTGCCCCCAATAAGGGGTAATTATATCTCAGATGGAATCAAGTACTAGCTACTGATTTATTACATAAAAATGAAAAGGTTTAAAAAAATGTGAATTATTCGATTAAAATGGAGTCTGTGAGAGATGCCCTTTCCATAATTTAGACTAGAGCTTTCTGGATAATGGGTTTCCAGATAATGGATCCTATTCCTGTACCCAGTGACTGGGGTATTATTACAGGTGTGCGGAAGAGAGTGGATAAATCAAGGTGACTAATGAAAATACAGTTGAAATGCCTGAGCGGCAAATGCGCAATTAGAGGGGGGCATTTGGTTGCTTATATGGTAAATAGGGCCCTGTGTGTATTTTCTATTTTTTGTCTATTGTTTTAATTTAAAGAAAGCCCATATTTTCTTATTTTATAAAGCACTCGTTTGAAAGTTGGGCCATTCTCACTGAACGTATACCCCCTTCCTTTATAAACAGTGACATTTGTACAGAGCTCCCTATATACCTTTTAACAAACAAACCCCTCCCATCTCTAAGCAGCAGCCTTTGAGCAGCTCATTATCAGGGGGCCCTCAGTAGCCTGGTCATTATTTTTATCAGCGCCTTTAAATTTCTGTGGGATCAAACATTACAGGAAGTGCGAAAAGGAAAATGGTCTCACATATTTGTTTAGTGCCAGAAGTAACAGAAAGCACTGACAATTGTTAATTAAAGCAGCACTAAGTATGTTCAGCACTAGCCCTATTCACTGAGCTCATGTTGAAAGGGGTGTACAGATCTGCACTAGAATGAATTATGGCTGAGCCAAAGCTGAACACTGTGTACTAACATTGTAGAGGAGAACAAATAAAAAGCAGCAGGACAGATATTCAGCCGGTTCTTCCTACTGAAGGAAGTTCTTATATCAAAGTGAATGGGTATCACACATGTTGGCGTGGGCCTAAAGAGCTTTATTTCGGGAATATGAATAACTGACTGTGAGTCTATTTGTATGGTGGCGTTTCCAGACTTCCAGCAAACAACTGCATTTCAGCAGCACTTTCCATCCGAGGTGGAAATCATTAGCGGAAGTACTGGGCGATGACAATGTGGAGAAGTCACCTGTGGTCAGTTTAGAATCTCCATTAAAGGGGGTAGTTCACCTATAAAGTAATGTTATAAAATACCCTATTCTTAGCAAATTTTTAGTTGGTCTTCATTTTCTAATAGTTTTTGAGATCTTCTTCTATCTCTTTCTAGCTGTCGGATGGGGTCACTGACTCCAGCAGCCAAACTGCAGCTACAATTTTGCTTTTATTGTTATTCTTTATTTATCTTTCTAGTTAGACCCTCTCCTATTCATATTCTAGCCTCTCATTTAAATCACTGGTTACAAGGGTAAACTGGACCCTAGCAACCAGCTAGCTGCTGAGATTCAGTACTGGAGAACTGCTAACTGAAAGCTACATCATTCGAAAACTACAACAAATCAAACATGAGAACCAGTTGCTAATGGTCTCAGAATATGAATGTCTACATCATGTTAAATGGAAAAAAAAAAAAAAACCCTAATATCCCTCTTTTGTTTGGTTCCTAATATTGAATTCCTGGAATAAGTATAACTATATAACGCTCTCTCTCTCTCTCTCTCTCACATACATACATATATACATACATATATATAAAACAAATACAAAGAGATGTATTTCACACACATTCTGTTGGGGGTCCCATTGTGTTTGTCAGTTGACTCCATGACCCTTTGAGAAGAGATGAACTGATTGGCAACTATCAAATACTTTGTATTTCAGAAACAGCTCACTTAACAGTAAAACCTATATAAAAATCTTTAGAATCCTTTGATATTGCCAGTCTGTGCATTTATCTAACATACTTGCATTAAAGGCACCAGGCCTCTACAATTTATGGCTAGAGGCACCACATGGGACTCCTCTAATTTAGGCATAGCCCTATGGCATAGTCATTAGGACTCTATGGATTGCAGAGAATCTCTTCCAAATCGGAAGCATAGTAAGTAACCCTAGATCCACAGCTGTCACCCTGTGTATTTCAGGGCACAGTATATGTTTCCCAGGTTTTTACTGGAAGTGAATATGGATGTGAGCGAATGCTTTTCATGTATGCTTGTGGGCCTAGAGCCATTGTTTTCCATCTGAACGTGCCAAGGGATAAAACCATTGGCAGCAGAATATAAGCCAATAGTGGAGTTGCTTCGATAAAAAGGCTCCTTTGATGTGTAGGTGTGTGTTTGCATTTATTGTGGTTATGAACCGGTGTTGATTTTGTGGGTGCTGTGTATTTTAAATGAGCGCCTGAAAGCAGCACGCATGTTTATTTATTGGAGGGTGGCAGCCAACCTGCACTCACATATACAGCTTGGGAATATTCCTCTCGCCCCTATTCCATACTGAACACTGCTGTCAGATACATCCAGCCCCCAAGCTGTTACTCCCAGACACATACCATCTCGGTTGGTATCCATTTGCCGAAATATTTTCTCTGTCCTTTTCTCTGGTGTTGACTCATCCTCTGGCATTTTCATTACCGAAGAAACCATTTTATAGATTGCCTGAGCAGAAAGAAGACAATAAAAGTAAAAATCTGAGAGCAAACCATTGAAGGACGTTCACAGAAATGTCAGCACATAGTAAGGAATGTCTCCCAACATGTCCTACAACTCCCAATGCTGGGGTGCTGGAGTTAGACTGTATACCTGCTGAAGGGAGGGCATGAGTTTTAACACCCATAAAGAGTGGACCTTGGTGCATAAATGCAGTTAATTGATCTATTCAGTGATGCCTACCTAGGAACCTCTAGGAATAATTTTCCTATTAACTCTAATTTAATTGCTGTGCCCTACACATTTAGCTAACCAGTGTAGAGATGAGCATACCCAACCCAACTTAACAAATTTATTGCATTGTCTTATGGTCCAGCACAGACCAAAAACTGTACACGTTTGGTGCATTGCTCACTAACTCTCCCAAATGTCTAAGCCTGGTGGTTGATGTTAAGTAGACCCCCTGCAACAAGCCTTCTTACACTGGACATTATCCAGAAGATGCTCAACCTCAAGCAGCCCATATAATGCCCACCACAAACCCCCACCAGATGCCATGAGCAACTGGTGTCAAAGGTTCCACATCAAATTTGCTACAAATTAACCTACCATAGCATAGGGTGCATACGTTTTACATTCTATGATATAAAGCACACAGCATGCTGGGAAAAACATGGTTGTGCAATGCAAACATTAGCTCCAGTTTTACAACACTGCTGCATAAATAGAGAAACACAAACAACAAACAGGACTTATTGACCCAAGTGACAAACTATTAAACTTAAATGTACTAATTTTGATAATTTTTCAGGTTATAACAGGAAAGGAAAAGTTAACCCGCTTGGTATTTAGGATGCCTGATATAAAGATCCCAGCAGAAACAAAAGGGCCCCTGACAGCAAAGCCTTTTTTTTTTTACCATATTTATACACATATTTTCCCTGCTATGCGGAGGGATACAAGGCCACCACATAAGAGGCCAACCATAATTCACAAGTGACAGCTGATGTACCCTAGAATAGCTGCTCAGCTCACAGGGGAAATAAAAGCATCAATACAAAAAAAAAGGGGGGAAAAAAGAGAAATAACATATAAACAGCAATTAGGCATTGTGTGTGTCCTTTGTTTACTGGTTTCACTAAAAATACTATTTAGGCATAAAAAGCATTATCCTATAGATTTCTTCAACGTCATTTTTTAAAGCTTTTCCATTTCTTTAATTCCGTCCCAGCTGAAACAAAACAAGCCATAAGCCCTAGGCTGCCTTATGCAGCTGATCTATGGGTCGGAGACTAACTTATCTTTCTACGCCCAAACATGGAGATACACCGTAGCAGGCCTCCATGCCACTGAATGCTATCATGTCACAACTTTTGCAAAGGGTTAACCCTTTGCACTGCTCAAAACAACCTCAGAAATCTGAACTGTCAAAATCATGGCCTTTGGCTCCTAGACTGTGAGTCTGGGCCCATTATAATGACTCATAAGAGTGGCTGGGGGTCCAGCCCAATGGTCAGGTAAGATCTGGAGACAATGCTTGGTTCTATAAGGAAGCCCAACCTGAAGGTCAATAAGGATCCTCTGAGGTGACCTAAGGTGCTCTAAATATTCTTGAAACTACTGCTGATACAGAAATGTTTTATTATATATGTAATATATTTATGGGGTCTCAAAACAAATTCTGGACCTCAAAAAGAGGCTTGAAAAAAAAGGGACTGAAATCCATAGCTCTTGATGATGACTTTGTTGAGTTTGACACTACAGCTTCAACTGCAGCAAACCTTGACTACTGACAATAATGTTTTCAATCTAGCTTTATTGCATTACACTTTACTGTTCGTGGTTACAAGCAAGTAAACATACAGTAGATGCCATGATAAAGTAAAGAGACACAAAAAGTGTCTTCAAAGCCAGTAGAACAGCTTTAGAATGGCCTTGGAATTAAGTCTAAACCAATGGCTGAATACTGTGACACTATTATTATGAGGCACCCTATGGTTAAGGGGTGGGCTTTTGTTGGCCAAGGCATTATCTCTGACTTCCTACCAGTGTTCCTGTCTCTTCCACTAGTCACTGTACACAAATATTCTAGAAACTGGGTCTGCTCAGCATTTTTAATTTACAGTATAATGTTCTACTTTACCTTTATACTGTCAAGCATCTATGACGGCATTCATTTGCAATTATTATTTTAGCCCTGCTTAAAATGTGATTGTCTGAAATGTGCTGGCCGCTGTCTTCTTTAGCATCTATCTTCTATAGCCTGTTAGATAATAATCACCCTTCCAGAGATCAGGAAAGGCATGAGGTAGTATTAAAGGGGAATAGTATGAAGTCATTGGGTCCACAGCCCACTGGGAAAAAGCAAAGATGGGTTTTGTCCTGTTTAGTATAAGTACCATCTTCTTACATACGTTCATACATTGTGCTGAGAAATACCATGACAAACTACAAGCAATAATCTCCCACTAATTAAGAAGATCAATGAAGGTGTACTGTGACCCTATAACTAAGTGACACCCCCCCCCCCCCCCCAAAAGAGTGGCAGGACCAACTTTTACTTTATTCCTGAACCTTTTTTTCAAACAAATGTTTGACATTGTTGATACTTCTATTTTGATATATACGCAGATATTTATTATTTTTGTGGATAAAAAAATTGATGTTACAACAACATACTGCCCTAAAATACTGTGCTTCCCCAACAGGCTACTGGGCTTGTGGCCTTAATGATCAATCTTGAAGATGGCCACAATGAGTTTTTTGTAATTAAAAGGATGGTGTTATATTGCGGTCACTTTCTCAAGGAAGCTTTGTGCTGCTAATTAGTATCTGTCTTCCAATGTACTACACATCAAAAACCTGGTCTCTACAGAGACAGCCAACCCAATCACCATTCGGCAGCGAGATAAAAGGCACTTGTGAAGTCATCCCCTTTATAAGGATTTCCTTAGAAGAGCAGTTGAACAGGGACACAGCTATGTATGAATGCCAAGCACTATGTAAACAATACCAAGGTATTCTTTTAGCAGAGATCAAAGAAACAGAGACTTGGTTATACAAGACTAATGTTGAGATGGAAGTTTTATGGTGGCCTAACCCTGGCATCCCTGTTTGAAAGCTTCCGTTCTTTCATGTGCAATGATAATTATGGTGAGATGTGAGAGTAGTTTGCATGGTATATACAGCTATATAATACAGAAGGGGTGGGCGACCTGTGCCTTCTAGATGTTGTAGTTGTAACACGTAGAGAAGCTGCCGTTGTTGCTTGGTATATACACTCAAGCAGGACTCAGATAGCACATTGTTAGCACAGTTAGTAACTGTTTATCAGTGACATGTAATATGGGCATGAGAAGACACCGAAGCCTTTCAAGCACTGGAAAGGACTCCAATAAAATACAGGGATTGGCCAACAAATACACACAAGCTCATTTGGCTTTCTGTTTTGAGCTGGACACCAACTAAATTGTATCAACTTCTTATTAAAGGAAATACAGATTGCTACAGTAAAGGCTTATTTAAACAGTATTCTCCAACACATGGTCATCACTACTTAGCAGAAAGTATTCCAATGAATGTGAGACACTCATTAAGTGTATTGAAGGGATGAATATAAATTAGTAATATCCCTAAATTTAACTCCTGGCCCACCCACCTAAGCCCTTGACCCACCCCAACCGTACCTTTTTCCATCCCCAATCCACTCTCTAGCTTCCTGATGCGCCCTCGCTCCACCCCTGTGATCTCACCACACCCATATTTATATCAAAGTCTGCCCTTTTTTAACTGCCCCCAGCCAGACAGAAACCCTAGGAGAAACAGGTATAGGGGATGGAATGTTTGGAGACACAAACACACTGACAACTGATTTGGAAAAAATCAGACCTGGGTGGGGTGCAGCGGTTGCATATTTGTTCGTGGGAGAAGGTCTTAGGGCGGTGAAGACGAAACAATAAGATTTAAATGAAGAGTCATTTAATGTGGCTTAGAAGTATAATAAGCGTGAGAATAGTACTTTCCGCTATTACAGAGCAGGAAATGGAAAGCTAGTGGTTATAGAGATCCTTAATGGACCCAGAGTTGTGGTTGAGTTCCACAGTACATTCTACACAACTCATTATGGCCACCAAGCTTCCAACTGTCATAAGCAGGGTCTGTTTCTGTTTAAAGTCAATTGCCAGGAAAGAAGTTGTTCTTGTGGTCAACTAAATGTGAGCAATTATGACTTCACACACTCTGAGTTTGCTTGGTGAGCTAGTCATTGTGTGTTTATATCCTTCAGCTCTATCTTATCCCATGATAATGAGTCTTTACTGGGCTGCTAGAAAGGCGCTAGAGTTGGGCTATCTATCTTCTGGTCTCGCTGTGGGTCAAAACAATGTCTTAAAAGGGCTTACAGGACTCCGGCAGGACATACGGAGCAGATTGGAGAGAAAGACTGGCCATGGGTAACAACATACATAGCACTTCTACGCCACATATTTTATCTGGTAGAGAAATACTTGAAACTGCTCTAGGGCACCTGTCTAAGACGTGAATGAAAAGAGGTGGGGACAGGCAGAAGGTTTTTAGGCCAAATAACCAGTCACATGAATGACAAATGGCAAGAGGAAGTACTGGGTGTTTCTCCTAAAGGTTTTTAGGCCAAATGACAAGTCACATGAATGACAAGTGGCAAGAAGAGGTATAGGGCGTTTATCTTGAAGCATTTTAGGCTAAATGACAAGTCAGATGAATGACAAGTGGCATGGAGAGCTATAGGGCCTTTCTTTTGAACACGTCAGCAGAGGAACTTTTCATGTGCCATAGATATATACGCCAACAGTTGTTCCTGAATATAATACAGCCATAGCAGTGTTATATCTCCAAGGACACATTTGGCCTGCTCAGTTAAACTCAAAGCCCTCCAATGGGTTGGTAAGCTTCTACACTGAATCCACTGCAAACACAATCAGTCGCTTGGTTAAATCTCACTGATACATTTCGGTCTTGGAATCATGTGCATTAAGCTCTCTGTTGTATAGCCAAAAGCAATGAAATGCCAAGTGTTTAGCAATAGACAATGTGCAAATACACGGAAAAACATTTTATTTTTAGGAAGCAAACGTTAATGGAAAATAGGAGCGTTAGCAACCACTTCTATATTTGGCCTCTGACGCTTTGAAAATTTTATGTCTGTAAAATTATTGGAAAAGATAATTTGAGCTTCATGCGAATGTGAAATATCGCCGAAAAAAAGCTGTGAGATTTGTGCTTTGTAATTTTCTGCATCCTTAAATATCACTGCTGATGCTGGAATGTGAAAGTATTAACCTTGCCTAAGCTCTGATCCTCCACATCAGCTGCACCATAGCAGGGCTTAAAGGGCTCAGCAAGGTAAATACACTGGGTAGGGGCAAGCTGTTAGGCACCCCCTAGTGGGTCTCACCACTTCTACCCTCTCTCTCATACTCACACCTCTTTAGTGCTTCAGAGCATAGCACCATTGTGCTGACCCCAGGATCAGGGAATTTTTGGAAGAAGAGGAGCCCTGTCCCAAGGTTTGAAGCACCAGGCAGTAATTCTACCTTTACTTGTACTTTAATGCAGGCTAGTATATTACCTATTAATATGATGCTTAATGTAGTCCCATATTATTATCTACACACTGTTATTTGTAAGAAAAAAAGGAAAGAAAAAAAAAACGCAGCACTTTGAAGCTGCAAGAGAGCAATAAGAGAATATATTGTGTAGTATTTCTGTATAAAGAAATCCACTGAAAAAGATAGCTGGCATTTATCATCTTCCTTCTGAGTCCTGAACCGTGGGGAGACTGGTGTTTAAACTGTGTGCCTGTTTTACATGGAAAATCTTGGGAAGCTGAGAGAAGTTAGTGAATACATTCCCATTTTAGAAGTGGTTTGTGAAATGCTGTATTGGAATGGGAGGTCTGTAAGTACCAATCTGCACTAGTGAGTGGTTTAACACTATACCTATGCTATCGCTGACTATTTGGAGATAAAAAAAAGCTTTATATAGTGCATATCTTAAAGAAGAACGCTATATTTATTCTGTATAAAACTTTACCATACCTGAGCAAACAGCCCTAGAAGCTCCCTCCGTTTGTGTAAGATAGCAGCTGCCATTTTAGCTTAGTCTCATTAGAGAGGAGAGGGAGAGACCTGAGATAGGAGGAGGAGAAGGGAGAGGGGGGGAGGAGCAGAGTGAGCAGACTTGTGCTGTTCCCTGAAGGATTTTTCTGAGACCAGGAAGTCTGATACTGAAGAACATATGTACACAAAAGAAGAAAATTAATCACGCTGAAACTGCTCTCTTGCAGTTTCAAAGCGCTAGGTTTTTTTTCTTTTCTTTTATATTTGTTTACAAATGGAGGATTTTCTGGAGAGATCCTACATCCAAACATTTTAAGCTTATATTTTGAGCTTTTATATACACAAAGTTATTTGTACCAATAGCACTCTTACACAGGCCATTGTAGATCATAATATAGGGAGTTAGCATGGCCCATGAAAACTAACAAGGTCCCCAAGATACGGCTGTCCTACCCAATAACCAGCACAGCTATGCAGGGATTGCTATAGGAAAAGAAAACTGCCTTGAGACAGTTATGCTATATCTAAATTAGTTGAAAAGAACACATGTAAAGAGTTGGCACACCTAAGGTGTGCCAACTCTATACATGTGTTCTTTTCAACTAATTTATATTTCCATTACACATTGAGCACCCTATATTTAAGTTGTAGTGCAAGGTTTTTTCTACTGTATATAAGTTATGCTATATCTAGCTATTGCACCTAGGTTATTTGCAGATGTCAGTTTATTTTCATTTGGCCTGATAGAGTGGTTTGTGTGCCTTCAACTTGAAAAAAAAATTAAATTTGTAGAGAGTTTTGGGAAGACTGAACCTGATGTGGATATTTTCAATACAACTTACTATGTAAATTAGTCAGTGATGATACCCAATAGCAGCAGGCCATGATTGGCAATCTGTGGGTTCAGGCAAATGCCAGAGGGGCTGCTGTAAGATGCCACAGACAGTCACTATTTATTGGGCTGATGGGGCCTCTGTGCTTAAATTGCCAGGGCCTATTTTGAAGCCCAGTCCAGACCTGAATAGAAGTATGTTTATAAGAACACCAAATGCCACCATACCCATAAAAACTAGAATGAATGAACATATGTTCTCCAGTATGCCCTTGTTATGCCCAGTTATCTCTAGCTGCAGGCAACAGATCAAAATTTTCATTAATACCAACCGATAATGATCCAGTATGGAACAACAGTGAATCCTAAGGCTGATATCGGCACAATGCACTGCGCATAAAACAAAAATATATAGAGCATATGAAATTGATAGAAATGCATTCACTGATGTGATGCAGTTGAATGAGCTCGGCCTATAGCAAAAAGAGGAAAACCTACCTGTACGATTTCCAGCATTTCTGCTTTGCTGATGTACCCATTTCCATCCAAGTCATACATACTAAATGCCCACTTCAACTTCTGCTCCAGTTTCCCCCTTGAAGTCACGCTCAGAGCAATAATAAATTCTCTAAAATCAATTGTCCCATCGCCGTTCGCATCAAATGTGCGGAATACATGTTCTGCAAACTTAGAAGCGTCCCCGTATGGAAAAAAATTCCCATATATTTTCTTAAACTCCTCCATGGTTAGGTGCCCGCTTGGACAGTCTCTCAAGAAACCCTTGTACCACTCCTGGATCTCGTGCTCGGTAAAGTCTGTGCTTTCTAGTAAGTCCTGCATGACTTCAGGGCGCAACTTGCTGTTCTGCTTCCCCATGCTGATGCAATATATTCACCTGAAAGGGAAAAAAAAAGCTTATCATTCAAGGATTCTCATCAGCTTATGTGGATTTACAAAGTATGGCATGCTAGTGGTGAAATTTTATAAATTTCTGAGCACTGTTGTCATTTAGTTTTCATGATATTATCAGTTTTACACTGCTCATATACATTATGAACAAAAGCACCCCCTGCTTTTTTGTCTGGCCAGCTAAAATTGAGGGTGGTCAGGTCCCAAACAAGCGGATCTTTCCCCCCAAAATGCCCACCTAAGGTGGGTGATATAGTTCTAATTAGAGAGACCATGTAGATGAATCTTTGATGCATGAATAGATCAGAGAGAGTGAGGTTAGGAGTGAGCTAGCATGCACTTTTGGTTTCATATACTGTCATACCATGACCTATTTTACCCAGGCTAGAAAAAAAAGCAGAAAACACAAATACCACAAAGATGAAACAAGGCAAATGTAGAAGGTAGCAGGGTAACAGGACCTTGTTTATAAAAAGGTTGTGACAACATTGTATAGCAACTGACAGCAACAATTACACAGAAATAGTATTTTATCTTTACGCAGTATCATGGTGCAACTCTGACCCACCAGGAAAGCCACGGTAACCAATCAGCAGTGAGTTCAGGTTGGTTTAATGCAATCACGTGGTTGCTAAAGGACACTGTGCTGGGTCATATTTGTTACCACTATACAAAATATCACAAGGTAAGACATCCAAAACTCTATACACTACCATTCATTCAGGACTAAATTAACTGTGGGGCACGGACTCTTACTACAAGCTCTTGGCTAGGCACCAGGCCTCTACCCTTGGGAGGATTAGTTTATTGCATGGCACCCCCACCCCACGAGCATCTCAAATTCCCAGCACACAATTGCTGTGAGGTTGCTTTTTTAAAGGTTACCAAGTCACAGTAAGAGAAGATGTTGGCGTTGAATGATCCCAGAAATTTGGGGCACTCGTTTGAAGTAAAACATTGTGACACTGCCTATATAATAAATACTGTTTATATACAACCTGCACATATCAGCATAAGCTTTCCCATAATTCCCCGAAGGCCTGGGGTAAGAGTTGTAATTCAACAACTGCTGAGAAGCCAGATGTTGCACATCCCTGATGTAGATCCCCAACTCGAACACTGTTTCACCCACTTGGACCTGCTACCTAACCAGACTTGCAACTGCCTTATCCACAACCAGATCCCCCTACTTGCTGGCAGCCATGAAACTGGAAGAGATGCCCACAAACCAGAAGTAAAATCATCACAAACGGAAGTGCCATCATGAGAAGGCAGGGGAAGTGAAAAGTATTAAAATGCAGAAATGTTGGTGGGTATGTTGAATGCTTTGGAAAGGCTGAACGCAGACGTGAGTTCATTCGTAACTACTGTATAACTAACAGATGCGTAAAATGCGATGTGATGGGTATGTATCTGAAAGGCTCCCAGTATACAACTCTCACTACTGGAGAACCCTTCTGGTTCCTAAATAATACATGTGTCTGGCTCCTATTCTATTTATACATAGGCCCCAGCACTAGGTCTGTAAGCTACAAGGGAGCTGCACTGTTTATGACCCAGGGCCATGCTTGCCGCCTGTAAGAAATACAACTTGCTCTTATGTTAAAGAGCCTGTTATAGCAAATGCACTCCCACTGCCATATATCATACACTCAAACTGTCACTGGAACCGCAGCCAGCAAAGAAAAAGATAGTTTCCCACAGACAGCTGCACAGTATTAAAGACAATAGCATAAATCATCTGTTCTATCAGCTTATGGAAACTTTTACATACATCTCCGGATGCCACAACAGATGGGAGATCGATGTAGTTTTAAGTCCTGCATTTTCAATATAAAAGGGTTCTGCATGTGTCTTATGCTCGACATGTGTTCCAGCAATGTCTGAACTGGCGCCTTTAACCTATATATCCCTCATCTATATATCTCACTATCTTCATATATATTATATACATACTAATCTATGAGCTCTGTACATCTCTACGGCCTATCTATGATCTAGCTGTCTATCAAAGATATATGTGGTTTGGAAAAGGAAAAAGAAAAAAAAAAAAGGCTGTTCAGCAAATAGAATATGAAGGTTAATAAAAAAAAACAATTTCCATGGACCAATCAAAACAAGCAATCTTATATTTTATTTCTGCAAGGCCATCTTTAGCTGTGGAGGGCCCTGACCAAATTCCAATTACAGGTATAGGACCCATTATCCAGAATGCTTGGGACCAAGGGTATTCCAGATAAGGGGTCTTTCCATAATTTGGATCTCAATACCATAAGTGTACTAAAAAATCAATAAAACATTAATTAAACCCAATAGGATTGTTTTGCATCCAATAAGGATTATTTATATCTTAGTTGGGATCAATTACAAGGTACTGTTTTATTACTAAAGAGAAAAAGGAAATCAGTTTTAAAATTCTGTACCATTTGATTAAAGTGGAGTCTAATTCGGAGCTTCCTGGATAATGGGTTTCCGGATAAGGGATCCCATACCTGTATTTATATTAAGTAGGACTGTCTAATCCACGGCACGTCAGGTGTGGCAGTTTTTGGAAATAGATTGATGCTAGGAGTTGTACTAGGAAAAGACCCACTGCACAGGTAGGGGTTAACCTTCAAGTTACTGACACTCTCCATATAATTAATACTGTTTATATACAACATGTACATATGAGGATTAGCTGTCTCAGCGTGCCCTGTATGTTATCAAACAACATGATTTATTTTGTAAATGTATGCCTTCCACCTTAGCATGTCTTCCTGCAGTCACATCCTGATAGCGCTACCATTATTCTTTAGGCAGGCTGCAGGCTACACACACAATACATACACTATACACAATTACTGTTACACTAACATATTCCCCAGCATGTACAGTAGAAGGCTGTATATCTGAAACATACAGATTACCTACAAACATTAAAACAAAAACACGAGCAACCTAAAATATACCCTACATTGTAAAATATGGGCACCTAATAGCAAACAGGTAACAAAAAACATTTTTTTGCCTAATGGAAGAAAATATAATTCTATGCAGCTTTTATATATCCACTTATTATGGTTTCTCAGTCATTTGAAGTTCATAAATGGCAATTATTTTTGAAGTAGGATTTCTTTATCCCATTTTGTTCTATGGATCTGGGATCTGACTCATGAAACAATGTAACAGAAGTCAGATTTCATCCAGGTCTGTTAATTAGGCGGATTCTGTCACATATAGATACGGATTTCAGTGGCAATTACTTTTACATATGACTTTAAAATCACTACAAATCTTTAGCTAATGAATAATGGAAAGTTGCTTAGATTTACATTTGCTTTAAATTAGGCGAAATTTCAGTGATATAACCTCACTGTGGAGCGTTTTGTGTTGCACACCCGATGTGTCAATAAATGGATTAACAATGCATTACCCAGAGCCTCTGGACCTTTCTCCATTATTGGAAGCAGAGTAAAACAAATGGGATCCCTTGCAGGGGAAATCAGCAGGATCTCCTGGTAACAAGGCTTTATTGCTCTCTGCTCCTCATCATGATATTTAATTGCCCTCCCGTAACTGCAACACAATAGTCACAGCATTATGCCCTCTGAAATCACATATATAGTTTCTATGCTGCACTCTTTAGGTGCCATTGCTACTTATGTGAAAACACTGGCAGACAAATTTTTAAGCAATCACCTTACCCTAAAGTTAGCCAAAAAGCTATTGGTCTGTGAAGCTATTATTATTAAGATTTATTTATAAAGCACCAACATATCCCGCAGCGCTGTACAATAAGTGGGTTTCATACATTGGACATACAGAGTAACATATAAAGCAATCAATAACTGATACAAGAGGTGAAGAGGGCCCTGCCCAAAAGAGCTTACAATCTACAAGGAGAAAGGGTTGAGACACAAGGTGTGGGAAGCTACAATTCTATTGTTTCTGTTTATTCCTTTTTATGCAAGTCTTCTTCTATTCATCTTCCATTTCCATCTCTCATTCAAACCACTGGCGGGTTGCTAGGTAAATTACACCCAGTGACCAAAAAGCTGCTAAAATTCCAAACTACAAAACCGCTGAACAAAAATGCGAAATCATTCGAAAATCTTGAAAAATAAAAAAAGAAGATCAGTTGCAAATTGTCTCATAACATCACTCTCATTATATATATATATATATATATATATATATATATATATATATATATATATATATATATATATATATATATGTAAGTTAATTTAAAGGTGAACTATTATTTGTTTCTATGGTTGACAGCTCGGGACTAAAATGTCACCAGGTCAGATGTGGCATTGACGTCATCAGTAGAACCTGACCCAAAAAACAGTCATCCCGCAGCATGAAAAATAGTGGGGGTTGTGGTCAGTATTGAAGAACCAAGCTGTAACCCTCAGGGGAGGAGACCCCTTTAACCCTTATATAACATCATCATCAATCACTTTGCCTTTTATATCATTAGAAAACATTTCCAATTCATGGTATTATCAATCACTGACTTTTCTATGCTCATTATATATATATATATATATATATATATATATTCCATTTTTATGGAATACTGTATAAGCTAGTGTGTAAGGATGCACCGAATCCAAGTGCTTGACTGAACCGAATCCTTAAAATGTGACTTTTGGTCACGTGAACACAGAAGTAAAAAAAATTTATACACACGCTTATATTGAAACTGGACTCAGTTTGTTATTCTGCTTGGAGCTGCAGAGTGCCATTGAGCCCTATGGGAGACTTTCCTTGGGCCGGGTTGGAGCTGCAGAGTGCCATTGAGCCCTATGGGAGACTTTCCTTGGGCCAGGTTGGAGCTGCAGAGTGCCATTGAGCCCTATGGGAGACTTTCCTTGGGCCAGGTTGGAGCTGCAGAGTGCCATTGAGCCCTATGGGAGACTTTGCTTGGGCCAGGTTGGAGCTGCAGAGTGCCATTGAGCCCTATGGGAGACTTTCCTTGGGCCGGGTTGGAGCTGCAGAGTGCCATTGAGCCCTATGGGAGACTTTCCTTGGGCCGGGTTGGAGCTGCAGAGTGCCATTGAGCCCTATGGGAGACTTTCCTTGGGCCAGGTTGGAGCTGCAGGGTGCCATTGAGCCCTATGGGAGACTTTCCTTGGGCCAGGTTGGAGCTGCAGAGTGCCATTGAGCCCTATGGGAGACTTTCCTTGGGCCAGGTTGGAGCTACAGAGTGCCATTGAGCCCTATGGGAGACTTTCCTTGGGCCGGGTTGGAGCTGCAGAGTGCCATTGAGCCCTATGGGAGACTTTCCTTGGGCCGGGTTGGAGCTGCAGAGTGCCATTGAGCCCTATGGGAGACTTTCCTTGAGCCAGGTTGGAGCTGCAGAGTGCCATTGAGCCCTATGGGAGATTTCCAAAATCACGCACAGAAGGTTCAAAGTCAGAAAGGTTTACGACAGTTCGGATAGAAAAATTACGTAACATTTGGATCGTACCACAATATTTCCGTATAAGCATGAGGCGACTTTTCTCAAAATGAACGCATCATCAAATTTTCATATTTAATGCGAATTTTCACAAATTGTACTCGTAGTTTGGACTTTAATGAAACGGCCTCTAAAAGTAAATATAAAGGTGAACAACCCCTTTAATAAAATAAAGAGATGGGGATGTTTTTATTATTATAAACGAGCTGGAAATGAGCACGCTTGAAGGACCACTGGATTGACTGCAATCGTTGTGTAGATCATTGCACATTACTGAGGAACCAACAAGATTTCCTTGGGGATTAATCTACCCTCCACTTCTCATAGTGACTAATAATAATCATTAAGCAATAAATGTTTGCAAGCACACGGCAGTGACATTACATGGGGACGGGGCGCATTCCCAGGCTGTACATAAATACATGGTATTAGCCGACTCACAGCACACTGGTGTTAGGCTGACAGCAGGAATGTTGGCACCGAGTCCTAACCTCTTTTATTATTCACTTTGCAGAGACAAGCGGACAATGCAAAGACAAGGGGGGTAGTACTTTTAGACAGAGTATTGTATTTCTTTTGGAGGGGGGATTGGCTTCTACATAAAACAAAAAAATCCATTCGATTTTGTACAAATATGTTTGGTGCACGGCTGGGTACTCATCCAGCTTCAAGGCTGTAGGCATAATGATACTGCAGTGTGATGGGTGCTAGGACACCTTGAATGAAGATGTTACTTGGGTCAAGAAAGAATTCCCTCAACTGGCCTGATTGAAGGGATGGCTTGCTTTGCTCTGTTAACTAACTTCATTGATATCTGTTCTGGAGTGTTGACTTCCTATGCAAGAAGTATGTTAGCCAAATATGTCCTTAACCAGACTACAGGCTTTTTTTCTTTTAATGGTGTGGTAGAACCCTAAGGGCCAAGGCAATGATCCCCATCCAAAGGCTCATGAGCAAAATGTTGTCACATGCTGATGTTGCTCCCAGTGGCCTCAAAATAGGTGCCCAATTCTACATTCCTGGCTTGGAGGCAAGTTTTGGAAGCCCAGAGACACAGCAGCTTTACTCCAAGCAGAGCCTCCTGCAGACTCACAGTGCACACTGGGCTACCAAATAGCCAATCACAGCCCTTATTTGGCACCCCCAAAGAACTTTTTTGATGATGTGATGATGTGCGGCTCACAAGTGTATATATGGTTTTTTCCCTGAGGAAGAGCACAGTTAGTGCTCGAAACGTTGGATCTCTTTGCTTAAATAAACTTACTATATTTTTGCCAAGTCCTGGTGAGTGCAGCTACCATTTTCTAGAAACATTGTCTAAGCAGCTTTTTGTAAGAAACATGGCTGACATGCATGTATGTGGCGCAAAGTAGACCATGGCATTTCAATCTTTCACAGGCCTGCAAAAGCCCAATATTAAAGCAGTGGTCTGTGGTAGCCTACAGCAGCCCTCCTGGACCTTCTCCCAAGAGCCAGACCTAAAATGTCCCAAATTTGAATTACTGTATATACTCGAGAATAAGCCTAGTTTTTCAGCACCCAAAATGTGCTCAAAAAGTCACCCTCGGCTTATACTCGAGTCGGGTGCCATGGGTCCCTCTAGACTAGCACCCTCTCTCCTTTGTGTGCAAATTAGGCCCCCGCAACCAGACCCTCCAGTGCCTGTTGTTTTTGTTGACCCTCTTCTCCACTTACACTTACTTTGAAATAAATATTTAAAAACATATACCCCCCCTCAATTAATGTAATTTTATTGGTATTTATTTGATTACTGAAACTTAGCAGTAGCGGCTGCATTTCCCACCCTAGGCTTATACTCGAGTCAATACGTTTTTCCAGTTTTCTTAGGTAAAATTAGGTACCTCGGCTTAAATTCGGATCGGCTTATACTCGAGTATATACGGTATTTTATGTTGGCAAGTATGCAGATAATACATGATCTCATAACAGGCAGACCGAGTCAGCATTTGACAAAGTGGAAGTTTATCCTATAAGAACACTAAACAAGCGGTACTCTGGTTTCTGTCATGCTCCAAAAACATACAATTACATTAACTGGCTTCTGACAAAATTGTCCACAGTGTCACAGGGAAACTCAATGGTAGGGCAGGGACTGATGTATAACCTCTGCAAAGAGCTGTGGAATATGGTGGCGCCATATAAACACAGGATAATAACAAAGTCTCATCTTGGTATTCACTAAGGCACCCTCTTATAAATGTCATCCTACAGATAGGAAAGTTCCATTCAGACACAAAGCCCCTATATATTTTTTGGAAACTACAAATAAACCCTGCTTAGAGGAGAGTGCAGTTTTAGTGCATCCTAGCAAGCAAATCTGTATAGCTGTTCATTGTATTTGAATGATTTTCCCCTTTGCCTTACAATCCTGTGGAAGCACGGCTGCAAGGCATCATTTAACAGCTAATTATTCCTAAATTAGAAAAACAGCGCTTTTACATCAGTCGTTCCCCCCTCCCCCCCACATCCTGCACTTTCTTTGTCCTCTCGCTCTTTTGGCTCAAATGTGTGCCTGTGCCTATCATTATGGAAAAATAAAAGAGTACTGCAAGCTTTCACATTAACAGCCTCCAAGTCAACTTCCCAGGGCAAAGAATTTCAGCGGAGCACTGCTTATGTGCACGCCAGCACTGACATAATCTCGGTACAACAGCAGAACTGTATGTCGGCCGCACACCCAGAGACTTAGGGTGAAAACACACAGAGCTACTTAGTAGCAGCTACTTGTCACGGCTACTAAATGCCAGAAAATACCATAGACAATACTGAGAATTGCCTCTGGTAAAACACACGTAGAGACAATTATCAGTAAATGATCAACATTATCTTTTTCTGTGGCCATGACAAGTAGCTGCTACTAGTAGCTCCGTCAGTCTTCACCTTAGAGCAATGGCACATTGGATTACTGCCAGCTCACCAGCAGGTGGCAAAACACAGGAAATTGCCCTCCATTCCAGTGGTGTAACTATATGTGGCCCAACCCCTAAGTTTAGCCAAGAGCACACTGAGCATGTGTAGTGTCACAGACACTCAAATCATGGCCTAACAAGATCCAAGATGGGGGCCACAGAGTGCACTCTACGTCTTGAAAAAACAATTCTCTATACTCCTGAAATGTAACAGAGCTGAAACAGAATTGACATTACATTGAGTCAAAGAGCCAGAGAAGAGAAATAGATGAACGAATACTGATTTCCATTGCAATTACACCTACAAATAACTTCAAAACAACCTAAAATGTTTAATGTGTATTGGACAGTTGAACGGAATTACATTTTCTTTCATTATACAAAAACCGCATTGGATGGCCATTCCCTATAAAGCGATTTTAAGGGAAAATACAGCAAAGAGATTACTTTCATTTTTTTTTTAACTCAGCAAAAATTCAAATATGGCTTTTTTATATAATAACGTGAGCAGGAGCTGTCATACTGTTTCTGCATGAGGGAACATTTACCGTAGACTCAGACACAACAGTTCCCTTAATAGGTGTCTGTCACTTATTTTTTTTTTCCCCATCTGTATAATCTTGGAGGGTATTTGAAGCATCTCCTTTATAATGAATAGAGATAAATCGGAATGGTGCTGGATAAACTCTCAGCTGTATAAATATTCAAGTAGGATGAGTCACTGAGTGAGAGCACGGAACGATGTTCCAGCTGAAATGTATAATGAATACTTGCACTTGGGGGCAAAGCATACGATTTAGCACACTGCACCCCCCTTTCAGTAGCTGGAAGCAGGACTTGCACAGATAAGCCTCTTCCTTTGCTTGCCTCTCTCCCCAAAACACAAGAACAGCCTTAATTAGCGACATATGACAGATTTAGGATAAAAATGTGAATACAAAAGATTAACATCCCTCCTGGTTAGTTCTGACTCCTGCTCACCATGTTTTAAATGCCTACTGTGTGGAGGTGCAGCAGTTGCCAATAATAGTGGCTGGTTCCATGAAGCCTGTCATGGGTCTAAGGGAAGCCTGTAAAACCGAGCTGATTCATAAGGAGAAACGCCAGCAGCTTCACATGCAGATCAGGGAGCCATAGCCATGGTGTGCAAGGGATTTTAAAGGAGCTCAGATAAGGGTTTATGGGGTAGCCTCTCCAATGGCATAGGGAGCACAGCAGCACCGGCAGTATATTGAGCCTTAGGCAGTGATCCCCAACCAGTGGCTCGGGGACAACATGTTGCTCACCAACCCATTGGATGTTGCTCTCACTGCCCCCAAACCAGGGAGTTATTTTTGAATTCCTGACTTGGGGGCAAGTTTTGGTTGAATAAAAACAAGATTTCCTACCAAATAAAGCCCCTGTAAGCTGATAGTGTGCATAGAGGCTGCCTAATAGCCAATCTTAGTCCTTATTTGGCACCTCCATGATCATTTATGATGCTTGTGTTGCTCTCCAAGTCTTTGACTGTGGCTCACTAGTAAGAAAGGTTGGGAACCCCTGCTCTTAGTATAACAACACTCAGGATAATAACTGTGTGCTCAAGTATAACTGATAAGATGGTGAGGTCCAAGCACTTGGCCTTCCAGTTGGCCAAGAAGAAGCTTCTGCCATTTGCTGCATGTTGAACTCTGACTCAGACTTTCATTCTAGAGATGCTGATTGTACAATGGTCATTCCAGGCCCCACAGGGGCTCTATGCAAGACCATCTCTTTCCTGGGGTTCTCTTGTACAGCACCTTAGCAGATGTTGGAGCTATATAAATGAAATATAACTATATATTATTACACATATAACATTAAATTGACCTACTGTATGAATTGCTAGCCTGTGGCACTCCAGCTGTTGCAGAACTAGAACACCCAGATTTCTCCAACATCCAGTACCATTGCAATACTTTGTACTAAACAGAGTTGCGCTACAAAGGAACAGAGAGTATACAGGTATAGGTTCAGTTATCCGGAAACCCATTATCCGGAAAGTTTTGAATTTTGGGAGGGCGATCTTCCATAGACTCCATTATAAGTATCTATGGTAATTCTAATATTTAAAAATGATTTCCTTTTTCTCTGCAGTAATAAAACAGTACCTTGTACTTAATGCCAATATACAATTACAGTAATACTTATTGGAGGCAGAACAGTCCTACTGGGTTTTTTTTAATGTTTAAATGATTTCTTAGTAAATTTGAGGTATGGATCTCCAAATTACAGAAAGATCCCTTATCCAAAAAAACCCAGGTCTTGAGCATTCTAGATAACAGGCCCTACACCTGTATATGAAGGATAATCACAAGGATATTAATGAGCACCATCCTCTGATAAACGGCTTGCATTTTGGCTTGATTAGCTGACACTGAGCGCTAGATTCTATTTATCCCAACACATTACAGTGAGGCTGCATAAGAATAATCCTGCATCTGCACAGCAATTAACCCTTGATTATTTAAGTGGATGATTCTGGGAATGTCTTGTTTCTGTTCAAATAAACTGATGAATAAATTAGTTAGAGAATGTGTATATTTTAGAATTTGACAGATCGCCTGTTTGAGAAAACATACAGAGTTGTCCCTACTATGGAGGCAGCCATTTATTTACTGCCTTGCTTGGCGGACACGCCCATGATGACTAACACCTTCACAGAAGCTTGAAAGCATAAAACAAGGGAAATTTTATCCGACATTGCAGGTCTCTATATAAATATACCACATAAATGACCCATATTTAAAACACTGTATGGGTACATACACAGGTGATGTGTATTAGTGATGTGCGGGTCGATAAAACCTTCACCCACATCCGACCCTATTCCGCCCACTCCCCACCCTAACCCTACCCGACCCGGCTTCTCCCCTCTATTGATAGACCTGTGCCTGCCCTGCCATGATATCATAAAAGCGGTGGTGCACCTATAAATACAGAAGTCAGAAGAGGTAGCAGGCAGTATAAGGTTGTGGACGGGGAGGGCGAGTGGAAGAGCTCAAATCTAACCCGTCTGCAACCTGCAAGTGATGCGCCAAGGTCGGCCCGAACCTGCCCAACCCGCAGGTCCCACAGGTATTGGGCCCGCACATCACTAATATGTATGTAAATGGTACTTGTGCAGTTACCCACAGTATCCAATCAGCGATTAGGTTTGAACAAATACTACAAGCTGGAATATAAAGGCAAGAACTTCTGTTCATAAATCAACCCATTGTGTCATACAAATTGTAATCGTAATTTTCGTGTCATAAATTCTGGTAATATGAATGATTGGATAATCCCATATGCCATTTCAAGCACTATAGTCTCTTCCTCTGGCTCTGTGAGGCACTGTGCCCACACACAAACATGCATGATGTCCTTCATTCCCACACAACTTCCTGTTTCAGTTAGAACCTCCATATTTTCCTGTCAGGTGATCAGTGAACAACACAGAACATGACAAATTGGTGGCTCAAAGGAAAAAATGTAAATGGCCAAAATCAATTTATATGTATATGCCAATTTGATCAAGCGGATATAAATGATCTGTTGGTCACTGTAGCCCCATGAAGTCTACATTTTTAGGTTTGTTTTTTTCCTAAGGGCCTGAACCACCTGCCACAGTCTCTCTGCAGTCAGGCATTCTCTCTCCCCATCCCTATGTTCTCAATAAATTCGATCTGCCCAGTTCCGGGACATCATCTGTTTGGATGAGTAACATGGTGCACAGCTGTCCTACAATGTCCATCTAAGGGGGCTATTACCTGGTATTGGCAAACGCTGACAGACTGAATTCTGCTGAAAGAGTTGAATGTCGGAAGGCAATTGGCGCCAACTATGAGGAGCAAGTTGCAAATGTGGTAATGAGGGAACCATCTGAGCTCCGGTCACAGAATCTAGAATTCGACACTACTGAAAAAGCATGACGATAAAATTTGAAATATGATATGAATAATTCTATTTTGGATGACATGGTCAATGGTATCTATGAAACATATATGGGCACAACAGACGCTCCCTGTTGAGGGATTCTGGGAGTTCTAGTACAGCAGATGAAGGGCCAGCATCATCCCTTCTGCAAAAATAATATATGCTTCTTGCCTGCAACAAACTGCAGGACTACAGACACCCCAGTCAGTCACCAGGTGACAGGCTGATAGTTGCTAGGATACCTGTACCATCCCCGGGTATGGCAGCCACTTCAGAAATAGCAGACCATCAGCCACTGTCACAATGCACCGTGCACAAAAGGGAGAACACAAGTAAAGGGAATATCTCTGTTCTGCAAGTCATTTTTTTTTTTTTAATGATTAAATTATAAAACCATGGCAACCCAAGCTCCATGTCTTCTATTTCTTTCTGACATTTACGGTGGGTAATGATCTGCCATAACCACTACACAGATTCTTGTAACATATGTAAGAATTTCAGATGCTCAATTGCAAAAAAAAAAAAAAAATCAGAATAACACCATTTTTCCTCGATAATACAACTGCTACAGATTTCCTCCATGTAAAGATAGAAAAAATGTGGCCAGGAGCATTACTGAGGTCAAAAATATCAAATAAACAGGGTCCCCACCTATAATTACCAGCGACCACTGTCCCATTCACAACAGATTGTAGATTGGGATGGTGCTTTGTTGGCAGCTGATTATAATGCTCAAAAACAACAGAAAGGTCCCTTCACTCTGGTCAATTCACAAAAAATAATAATAATCACAAGGTTTTTGGTACAGTTAAAGGTCAAATCACCACATTAAAAAGTATCAAGCATTTATTAATCCAATTTTTAAAAATCCCTGAATCCTTCATGAATTACATACAAACATATAACTATATTAAAATTGATTTGTGAACGGTCGCCACCAACACCCCCTGCATGAATAAAGGTGAAAGGATCTATATAACTGTTAGAGTCCTGTTCTATAGATGGTTAACATGGTCATGGCAAGTTGGTGCCACTTATGATTCATTCCACTTGTAAAGCAGAGTATATGTTAAAAGTACCATAAGGGAAGGAGCTGCAACCTGTGAAATGTTATTGCTTTATCTGGAGCCTGTGTTCTTAAGCTTAGGAGTCACAATGTCCATCTACGCCACTCACCAATCTTTCTGCAATTAGAGTTCCATGCAGGTGGTGTAACGCGGCCACCACACAGACCAATGCACTCCATTCTCGAAGCCACATGGATCAATTCATGCGCTTCCACATCGATTCAAACCTCCTTTAAAACCATCCTACATCACTTTCCCATTAATGTCGCATACATATGGGAGACAGGCTTTCCGCAATTCGGAGCTTTCTGGATAACGGGTTTCCGGATAAGGGGTCCGATACCTGTACCTATAATATCCAAAGCCTCATATTGACCTCAAATGGGTGAAAAGTGTAAATAATGATTCACTTACAAAAAGTGTATCACATTGTAATAAATTATTTTAGTAACAAGTTAAGTCATTTCAAACATCAGAAACAACATACACATTAATAATGCACACCAGTATTCCCACATGTTAAACTCTACACCATTATGGCATACTTTCAACGTCCAATAAGAGGCTTGAATGACAATTCCTCATTTATTCCCCCGGGGGACAGAGTACCTATAAACTGTAAATCCATCATGTTTCAACCTTTAACAACAGTTTATCGAAATCTCCCCCACCACATTTTGGGCGAAAACACTTTCTGTAATCCCCAACATCTGAGATTTTTAATATTTCCCTGGTCACAGGAATCAAAATGTCTATCCACATTACATTTCTCAGTAAAATATCGCCATGGTGCTACAGAGGTCAATATATCTCTAGGCTTTATGAGGCGTTTTTCTTTAATTAAATATAGCTGGTACAGTCACAAGCATACACTAACTCTGTGCAGCAGATCCCTACTGATGGGACCATTATTTTTTAGGCTCCAGCAGAATTACCGGCTGGTAGATGAAGCATTTTGGACTTAATATAGGAAAGCAGGATGACTCAGTACAATTTAGCCTGACAGTGGTTATGACCCACTTGACCATTATTTAATGCCCCTAGCATCCACACACTGACAGCCGCTGCCTAATATGCTCAGTATTACTCAAATAATCCAATTGAACTATTCCAGAGAGCAGCACAACACGTTAATGTAATATCCAAGGCTGATATTAGATAAGGCTGACACAAGCCCCACTGATTACAAAGTACATTAAGCTTTTAGGTTACTCGAACTAATTTCATTCTTTTTCTCAGTAAAACGTTACATTCAGGGTGACGCTGGGTGGGAAATGCAATCACCAGATTTAAGCTGCGAGGCTTCTAAGGGATTGATTTCATTACTCGTGCAGCTAATGGCTTTGTTTTACGCCATTCCTCTTTTAATCCCACCTTCATAATGGTTTACAGTATATCAGAGGCCAGGAACAAAAAAAAAATAAAATAATTATAGACGAAGGAACATGATAAATGAGCCGAATCATCAAAGTTGTTGTGGTTTTTGAAAGTTTGTTGAGATTTCCGTGCTGGCGCTGAGAATCTGTTATATGGGAAGGCGCATTAGAAAGACAGCTGCTTACGCTGAGCTGCAATTAGCCGCGCAATAACAGTTTGTCATTAATTTAGATGCATAAAAGCAATTCTAATTGCTTGTTTGTTGTGCCGTGGCAAACAGCACAATATTGCACTCATTTTTATAAACACAATTCACTGTAATCAAATTCATAGCAATCTGGGTGCTGTGAGCCCCATTTCCCAGCATTCCCTCAGCTGCAGTTCACAGTAGCACAAAGGCCACAAGCTTCCTGATGAGGCAACGCGGTGCAGCCAGACTCCTTGGGCAGCTGCAGGGGTCTGTGAAAGTGTGACACACACACTAAAAACATGGGTCTTTTGTAAGACTGTTCTCCAATCTCATCCTAACAGTTTTCTATGGGTATAAAACAGCAATATCAGTCCTATTCCTGTCATGGCTATGCCACATAAAAAGCCTCACATGTAAATCCAGAGGGAACAAGTCCTGGGGAACCGAGAGGGTGCACAACTGCATCTCTTAGGACCCATCCACAGTGGGCTTGCTCTCATGTGATTTGTCAAAGGTGTTAAAGGGGACCTATCACCCTAAGACATCAATTCAAATTCTTATTGTGTTTGTCAAGTAGAATAAACTTCACTTACACTATATAAGTAACATAAATCTTGTTTCCTTCAGTCTTGGAATTTACAGTCACAGCAAGCAGGCCGGCGCCATTTTGTGGACATTGTTATTAAGGCAAGCTTTGTATCACCCCAAAATCTTGGTTTATTAACTGAATATTTTTTATTTATTTACTCAAGACCCATGAGTGCAGAACTTTTTTTGCTTATTTTTTATTTTTCTTGCACCCGGGCAGCTGTTTTCTACATTGTTTGGTGTGCGCCTCGGAGTTGTGGAGATATATATATATAATAATGTACCCACTACAGAGACTACAAAGGCTGTTATGAGTCACTTAGGAGTTTGATGGAGAGCCTTAATGGCCAACTCTAAGAGCAAATTTAAGTGGCGTTCTCTTCATGGCAGCCTGTAAGCATTTACATGCACATTAGACTGCGCCCGACTCAGTCCCCATATAAAGGATGAGACTCTTATTTGGCTCTTACTGTATATACATTCACCTGAACCCAACCTCACTCATGCAAAAGCCTTTAGTTTCTAAATTTCATAAACTATTTGAAATAACTAAGCACTGGATACGTTCAAGAGTAGAAAAAAACGACACAGTCTCAAACTCAGTAATGCGTTTTTACTGGACTCACAAGGAAAGGATCATTATATTTTTATAATCCTATTTATGCCTTAGTCCAGCGTCAGCCAGTGCCGTGCGTGTCTCCAAGTGCTGCCAGCTTGTATAAACTCATAAGCCTCTGACTGCTCTATTTTCGCTTGATGTGCTAATCTATCCCATTCTAATTAAACAGCTCCTACTGTGTCCTGGACAAACGAATAGCAAGGGCCAAGGCCAGTACAGGCTGGGGCCCCAAACACGAGTAACAAATACCTTGTATTAGTTATTATGCAATGTAATTGTAACTTTGAATCTGCTATTCCAGGTTACAGGTTAAACTCAGGTTATGCCAGTTGCAGAGGTACATACCCGTAGTGGCATACAGAGAGGCAAGGATTACTGCCGGCCGCTGCTATTATGTCAGTAATTGATGAAAAAGCCCCATGTGCCAGACTGGGACACATAAAATGTGCAATATAGTAGAACAGCCTACTAACAACACAAACACTTGCTGCCAGGGTTAGTTCCCTTGCAATAATGAATCACATTTATACTGAAGTACAGTGATTGGCAATTTTACAGCAGGCACAAAACATGATAAAAACAAGTGCTGACTCAAGCCTCGGCAGTATGGCTTCTTCCATGGACTTGTGGTACAGCAGCATGGCCTCTTCCATGGAGTCATGGTACAGCAGCATGGCCTCTTCCATGGTGTCATGGTACAGCAGAATGATCTCTTTCACAGACTCATGGTACAGCAGTATAATCTCTTCCATGGACCTGTGGTACAGCAGCATGAACCTTTCGACACTTTACTAGAAGGCTGCCCAGGGCAAAATTATCAGACTAGATTTAGTCTAGCACTATTCCCAGAGAGAGACGGGCTGAGTCGGAGATGGATTTTCAGGTTTCACTGAAGGTCAGACATGCTCAGAAATGATGCATGGTACCTTGTGGGTGGGTTGGTGGGGGTCTGATCTAACTGACCGCAAAATGAGTCAGACTGCACCCTCCTTTCCTTGTGGTGACT
Source organism: Xenopus tropicalis (assembly GCF_000004195.4). Taxonomy (NCBI): domain Eukaryota; kingdom Metazoa; phylum Chordata; class Amphibia; order Anura; family Pipidae; genus Xenopus; species Xenopus tropicalis. The sequence continues at coordinate 131,141,752 of NC_030682.2, forward strand.
TCCCCGCCATAGGGTAGTGTATAAGGCACTGTGACTTATCAAACACGTTTTTTGCTGGGCAGATTGGTCGCTGCAACTCTTTAATAAGTCGTTGCAACTAATCACTGCATGTGTCTTCGCCCTTAGTGCACTGCAAGTTGGAGTGATATCCAACCCCCTCAGCAGTCGATCAGCAGAACAATGGGAAGGGAGCAAGATAGCAGCTCCCAGTAGGTATCAAAATAGCACTCAATAGTAAGAAATCCAAGTCCGGCTTGGGACTCCTCCAGTTACATGGGAGTAGGTGAAACAATAGGTTGGCTGAAAGCAGTTCTAATGTGTAGCGATGGCTCCTTCTGAAAGCTCAGACTCAGGCACAACGCACTGAGATGGCGCCTACACACCAATATTACAGCTAAAAATATACATTTGTATATTGAATAAAATTTTGAATGGCAGAGTTTATTATTTTAAATGCTTTATTAGAAAATACCTTGTAAAAACGCTGTATTTGAAATGACTCAACGTTTTTTACAGAATAGATTTTTTACTTAAAAAATGTTAGTCTTATTTTATCAAGGGTCTGAACTGATAAGAATGTGACCAAATTATGTGTAAACTGCAAAAGCTATGACCAAGTCAGCTACATGCAAAGCTGCTAAAGATGGAGGTTTCACACCACGAGCCCAGGACCCTCCCACAGAACCAAAATGAAGGATACCCTGTAAAACAAAAAAATTGGGAAATTGCACCTGTAAGTATACAGGGTGAGGAACTCAAAGGTGACTTCTAATAACATTATTAATGTATGTACGAGGCATGCTATTCATTCTAAAAAATAAGTAGAAGCTTACTCTCGTCCTGCAAAACTCTGATTCTCACCACTGTATGGCCTTTATTATTACTCCTGCTTTGACAGTTCATATGTTTAAAAGTGGCCATACACAAAGCAATTATGATCGGTCACCTCGTCGATCCGCCATACATGCACTGAATATCGTATGAAACGAGGTTTCATAAGATTATAGCGGCGCGTGTATGGCCAGCTTAAAGCTCATGTCGGTGCTCCTCTCACTGCCTTATGCACTTGCTTTTTGTTGGCGCTTATATGTGAGTGCCTAAGTGAGTGTTCCTGTCAGCACTCACTCTCACTCCAGTCTCAGTGCTGCCATAAGTGGTCCTGTCACCACTGCGTTTAGCACACTCAGGACAGAGCAGTGGCAGGAGAAAGTTGCAGTCTTAGGGATGTAAACTGCACACTACAGCAGATGATAAATCTGGCGCATGATGCTGAGGGAAGTTTATATGGGTGCAATGGTGTCCTGATTACCGCTGCCACAGCAATGAGTAAGATTAGAGATGCACTGCCTCTTTCTTTTAACCAGCTCTCACTAGCTTGCATGCTCTGAAGGCCACTCAAGTTATTCCAGGGGATGTCCACTCCTTCTACATGTGCCAAACACATTTACTGCTACACAGTGTGAGAAGCAAATCTAAGAGCACCAAGAGCTAGAGCTCAGGGCACAACTTGCAAACTGGATCAGAGCAAAGTGCAAAAACAGGGAGCTTTGCACTTTCATTTTGCACTTTGTACCTATTCCTATTTTTTTTTTTGTAGTATGTGCTTAATAAAAAGGCTTACTATCTTTTTGGTGCATTATTAGAGAATGGAGAATGTTACAAATAACCTGGCATTACTGGCGGGTAAGCCAGACAAACATGAAGCTGGCATTGTTTTTATTAGGGCTAAATAGAAGCACAGCCAATCTGCCAATGCAACTGTCCCAAGAGTATTGTTTATCCTACTAAAATAGCTATTAGAGTTAAAAGAGAAGGAGAGGTACATTTATTGGGGGTGCATAAATGTTAGGCTCCCCTCAGTGATTGCAATCGCTTACCTTATGGCTGGGGTAGCTGCAATGGCCCGGGGTAGCTGCCAAAGAGCGATCCTCTTCCTTTTCTCGTCTATCTTCGGAATCCCAGGTGAAAAAGACGGCTTTTTTGTTAAAAGTTCAGCTTTTCACTCTACTGCACGTGCACAAGTGGCACGAAAACAGAAGAAGGAAGAGGATCGCTCTCTCACAGTTACCCCGGGCTGGTGTGGTTTTCTCCTAACAGGAGCCTCAGCCCGGGGTAAGCGATTACACTCACTGGGGGGAGCCTAACATCTTGGCACCCCAGTAAATGTACCTTTCCTTCTCCTTTACCTAATATCCAATGTCTTAAAGGCATTTAACATACAGTACCTGTGTTTGCTCACAGCTTGCCAATGATATGTCAATACAAAATGACATAATGGATAGTTTTAAGGTTAAAGGGGATCCCCACACAAAAAAACAGCTGTGGCACCACATTGTTGTCAAAATCGGAGAAAAGACAGGAATAAGCAAACACTGCTTGTGACAGCAAATACATTTACAAATAACAGTAAAACAAAAATACTGTACATAAGGTAAAGTGTAAAAATGTTATAGAATTACATTTTCCTTCTTTTAAAAAAAAAAAAAAAAAATTGGCAATAAACAGGCACAAAAAGACTGCCTTAAAGTTTAAGGAGGATTGAGCCTAAGGAAGACTTATATTTAGTAAGGGCATGTGCCATTCACGGCAGCGATTCCAAAAATACATAGGGCGGGAGAGAAATTCTATTAAAAAGGGATGTGATAGAACGAATGCTAGGGAGACATCAGGAAGGCAACGTGCTGATAAAAAACCCCAGGGGAGGATCACAGATGGACAGATCTGGAGTAGATTATAAAAGCAACTGTGATTGTGTGACCTCCTAAGGGAAGAATGCAGAATGACGAACAAATTCATAAAAATAGAGCAACAGGCAGATTGTGGGATATTAACTGTGATACATCAAAAGTACAAAATAATACTATCATGGAATGAGGGCTGCAAACTTAAACTGCCCCTTAGGGTGAAGGACACATGGAGCTCCTAGTAGCAGCTACTTGTTGTGGCTAGTAAAACAGACTGCTGATCCTTTACTGATAATTGTCTCTACATGCATTTTATCAGAGGCAATTCTCAGTATTGTCTATGGCAGGGGATTTTCTGGAGTTTAGTAGCCATGAAAAATTAGCTGCTACTAGTTGCTCCGTGTGTCTTCACCCTTACAGAACACAACTACAACTGCTTTGGGCTGAATAGTGTACTTACGCACACAGACATACCTGATTTCACAGTCTGAAAGAAGTGATACTCTGAAGAACCATTCCCGAACATGCCTTGGACAATGTAACGCAGTCCTGTGCTCACCTTGTTCCATTGTGAAGTGATGGATTCTGGAACTTGAAGTCACTCTTGCTTTTCATAGTGGGTGGTGCACAGATTCTCTGGAAAGCAGAGGGACTTCAACCTTCCGAATTCATCAAGGGATTGCATTACACTGTGAGCCTAAGGGAAGGGAAGATCCCAGACAGAATATCATAGCTTCCTTTCAGATTGTAGGCACCAGCCTGGGGTACAAGGTAAGCGATTAAAGTCACGTGGGGGTGCCTAACATTTTGGCACCCCCAAGTGACTTAGACTTTCCTTTTCCTTTAAGTTCCTGGCAGATCGCCATGGTCTGCAGATAAAGTAACTGCAAGAAACATTTGAACTGCTCACGACTGATCTGCAATTGACAAATCAGAACAAGGATTGAAAAGATATAAAATATTTAACTCAACAGTAGAACTGTCGATTAAAAGCAAATATGAACAAATACCCCATTCTGGGCATATGTCGCGTGCATAAGTGAGCAAGCAAGGACATATGGCTTTACTCACCACGGATTACACTGCCAGATTGCTCTAACCACGTCACTACATTATTCTTTGATAATTCTTGCATCTTGCCATCAATCAGTATATTTTTCTCTCCCCAGTTCAATTTTCTGGTATTATTGTTCCATAAATTCTGAAGGATTTAGCACTTAAGAACACTCGCTGCCACTCTCTGGCCGCACACTTGCATTATAGGCAATCACTTCAAATTCAATAAACCTCAATCACGTCCCTGCCATGATTCTCCAGACCCTTCAAGCTGAGCTGGAAATGGAAAGGAAATTGCCTCTAGGAGCCTCAGACACATGATTGGAGAGGCAAGGGTCTTTTTATCCGAAGGCTTTTTATATACCTTAAAGGGCCAGGAGCACAAAAATATGTTCAATATTCATATCTTCATATGGCTATCTAGCATATATGTACATTGTGCTATGGTTTGACTAAATATCTTAATCTGAAAATATATTTTCTTTGTAAGGCTCAGATCATCTATAAGTAGGGTGAGAAAACCCTATATATTATTAAAGCCATAGCTGCATGAGTGAGTGTTGCCATATTCGTTTATGGGGATCCCTGCACTAAACTCTAGTGCAGAGATCCCCAACTTTTTATATCTGTGAGCCACATTCAAATGGAAAAAGTTTTGGAGGTGCCAATGAGAACTACAATTACAATTTGATAGCCCTTATGTTGACTTGAAGACTACAGAAGGCTCTTTTTGGTAATTACACTGGGTTTTTATGCAATCATAAAATGCTCCTAATCAGAAATTTAAAAATGAGCACCCGCTTTGAGGGCACTGGGAGCAACATCCAAAAAGTTGGTCGAACAACATGTTGCCCCCGAGCCGCTGGTTGGGGATCATTGTGCTGAAGTATAATCACAAGTATAATCACAATGCACCATGTAAATTTTGACCCCATATAAAGAAACAATCTATTGAAGAAGCCAACATGAAAGACAAAAGCCTCCACTCAACTATGGAAGTTAACATGTCTTTAGTTCTTTAGAAGCATGAAGAAAGTCAAACCATCATTTATGAATCTTGCAAAATCTTCCCACATTAGCAAATCACTCCAGCGAAAGAGTGAAATGACAAGAACAACCACGGTTAATAATCCAAATACCAGAGAGCTTCCCGGTGTGGGTGTTGCACAAGTGGGTGCATAGTGCCAGTTCATAAGGGGCACTCAATTTCAAGTCATTTCGCACTATGCTGATACTGGCAGCAATGTGTTACTGATACAGCAATAGAGGCTGCCATGTAACTTGACCTGACATGAAGCCTCTCTTATTTCATCATCAAGAACAACTTGGCACTACTTGTTGGTCCTACTATTTGACTCCCTTCCATCATGCTCTGACAGGCTATGGAGGAGCCTTTCCACATGTTACTGTGGTTTTTGAGTGTTCCTGAACATGCAAATAGATGTGCCTCCGATATTCTACACATCCGTAGCCTTTACTGTAATGAAGTTGGTGCAAATGCCTCGTCTCTGGAAATTTTTTCTACCATAGAGACAACATCACTTTAACATCATTTAAATACCAGTTCTAAGCATGTGTTAATGAGAGTGCTTAACAGACTGGATGATTTATTGGCTAGGGCCTATGAGAAAATAACAACTGGAGTAGCTGGGAGAATTAAAACGTCTATTTGTGACAATGTAATCCTCAACTAGTGAAATATGGCACTTATCAAAAGTACAGATCAAGAACATGGATAATTGTGGAAGTTATCTAAGTACTTTAGTAGACATCCATTTTATCTACAGATTAGAAGCACAACTTTTGAAATGGGGCCTAGAGTTCAAGGCATTCCAGAAAGATGTCAGCGCTTAACCAGTGAGTACAAAGTAAATGGTCTAAAGATAAATTATATATTTACTATGTTGGTTCCCTTTCACTTAAGGTCCTCATACAAGGGCCGATTCTAGCTGCAGATATTGGTCCCATAGAGCGATTTGGCAGCTAATCAGCCCGTGTATGGGCACTACTGACGGGCCTGCCTGACCGATATCTGGCCTGAAATCGGCCAGATCTCGATCGGGCAGGTTAAAAAATCTAGTCAGATTGGGGACAGCATAGGCTCATTGGCGACATCGCCAAGCGAGCGGATCCAAAGGTGTATGGGCACCTTTAGACATTGCCATATTGACCTCAACAATCAAACCAAGTCACTCGCTATCCAGTATAACTGGGCCTGACTCAGAGCATTTAGTAAAGGTCCACAATCAGGAACTCAAAAACCATCCCCAAGGGAATTAGGAAGCTAATAGAAAAGCTCTTGAGTCTTAAGAGACAAGTGTGGGTGCCCAAGCTAGACTTTATCCACCGCAAATGCCATAGGTGTTATTTGCATTCTAATGGTCCCAGGCCCAAAGTTGGCTTGGTTACTCAAAGATGACCAAACGTTTACAACAGGTGCTCGCACACCAAAATAGAACTTGTTACCAGAGGTGTCGATGCTGAGCTAAAGGCTCAGCACTGCCAACAGTCAGTCAGGTGGGGCATCTTGGAAAAATAAACAGAAGAAAAGACCAAAATGTTCAAAGTGGACTCTTTACTGTTGATCTTCCTCCTGATGAATTTGTAGAGTGTTTCTTTAAAGACTGCACTTGATGAACTTCTATCTCTTTTCAAACTAATTTATTATGTTACTACATATAAATAAATATACATATATTAAACCCCCCCCTTCCCTGTTCTCATTTCCATCTGTTAGATGTATCAGTCTGTATGGTACTATGATGAACATTGCAAGTAAATGATACAGCGCGGCTTTCTAAAAAGTAAAGCAGGTGGCATCATGTAACTCCACTCTCCAAAAGAAAATGTTCCTTTCCTTGTTTACGTAAAAAAACAGAGATATAAAAGGGGAACTTTTGCTATCACAATAAAAAACAAACTGCCCTGCAACAAATGCTTAGCAATTATTTATGACAAATTGATTGTATTATTTCTTTCATTTAGTTTTTGATATATAAGTCATTTCCATTACAAATTAAATGCAAAGTTCGTTCCTTGGCCTGACTTTGGTATTTCTGTTTTTCAGCCTCCCATGCTGAGCCTAAGGCCAGTGGCTGTGGCTCATTTACAAACACTGGGCACATTTGCACCTGGGCAGTAACCCATAGCAACCAATTAGTAATTAATTTTTTTTCAGCCAGCTGCACAGTTTGCCCAGTGTTTATAAATAACAGTAGTATGTTTTTTCCTCTGGTACAGAGATGCCAGAGGAGGAAAGTCTGATCTGTTTCCTTCTGCTCTATGTTGTGTGTGTGTACACCGACGGGTATGGCATCGGCCAGTCAGCATAACCATGGCTACCATCAAACAACTGGGGGTGGACAGACGCAGATGGATTTTTTACAGCCGTTGTTTCTATGCCAGTGCAGAAAATGCTATGTCTGCCATTGGCCTTAAGCTGCTCATTTATTGCCTTAGACATAAGATGGGTAATTTACAAAGATCCTTCCCTGTCCTTACCCCTATGCTATAGGGAGATGGGAGGGGGTTCCTAGGTGCTTCCCCCCACCCTCCTCCTTACGTAGTGCTGTATTCATAAAGGCAGCCACAGTCCATTTGGGAGCACAGAGACTTGCAGCAACTTAATTAGCGTGGAAGACAGGGTGCAAGGTACAAAGAAATGGACTGTGTCTGATTTTTTCACTTGCACCCTGTCGGGATATGTGTGTCCAAGGAACAACTGACAGCTACTTAAAATGGATAATAGTCGACAGATTTGATAATGATATCTGCTATTATACAGGTAAAAGACCTGTTAGCCAGAATGCTCAGGACCCAGGGCTTTCCGGATAAGGGATCTTTCCGTAATTTGGATCTCTTGATTAAGTCTAATAAAAAATAATTTAAACATCATTTAAACCCAATAGGATTGTTTAGCCTCTAGTAAGGATTAATTATATCTTAGTTGGGATCAAGTACAGGTACTGTTTTATTATTACAGAGAAAAGGGAAATCATTTAACCATGAAATAAACCCAATAGGGCTGTTCTGCCCCCAATAAGGGGTAATTATATCTTAGTTGGGATCAAGTACAGGTACTGTTTTATTATTACAGAGAAAAGGGAATCATTTAACCATGAAATAAACCCAATAGGGCTGTTCTGCCCCCAATAAGGGGTAATTATATCTTAGTTGGGATCAAGTACAGGTACTGTTTTATTATTACAGAGAAAAAAAGAATATTTTTTAAAAATTCGAATTATTTTCTTATAATGGAGTCTATGGGTGATGGCCTTTCCATAATTTGGAACTTTCTGGATAATGGGTTTCTGGATAACGTATCCCATACCTGTATAGTCAAAATAACCATAGTGTGAAAAAATTACATTCCTGACTGGTTCCCTATAAGCATATGTACATGCATAGTGAGTCTGCCAACCAATCTCTCCTACAAATGATCATATTTCTGAAATATCACGTTCATGTAAACGCCTAATTGTTTTATTTATTCCGAACAATCAGCCTTACAACAGTTTAATGGTTACAACATAACATTACAGCATGTACGGCCATCAATAGATAATACATGCTTATTCAAGACCACAGGAGCAGAACCAATGATGCCATTTGTCTCGCTGTTTTGTCTCCTAGGAATGTTCATGATCTTTTTTGTTTATATGGAGCTCGTTATAGTAATAGGAGACCTCTCAGTAAACAATGAGCACGGATGGGGGGGGGAATGTAGGCCAAAGCAAGCCAATAAAATCAATGATACAATAAGTGCAAAATGTGTCTTATTTTGGTGTTAATGGAATACAAATAACATTTCTATCACTTGAAGTTAAGAACTGTATATGTGTTTATTTGTAACTATAAACCTATAATGATATGAAACACGTGTGTGGGAAAAGCCACGACTCTCCTTCCAACACAAGCCCTGGTGGAGTGAAGCCCTTTTCTAGATAACAGCACGGAACATTGAGGCCCAGGCTGAAGCAGTCGCTCTGATAAGAGGAAGCGGCTAAATGTTCAGCAGGGAAAGTGACAAGGCTGGGAAAAAGGAACATTTCTCAACTTCCACATTCAGCAAAATGAGGTCAGTGAATTCGCTGGAACAGTAGCCGGATCCAACGGGGCATTAACTATGCATCAGATGGGCCTTCATGTGAACTCATTCTGTCACTGTAGTGAATTTGTGCAACACTGACTGCCCGCACACAGGCATGTTCCCAGGCAGCGTGAAAACGATATATATATATATATATACCTTGCTCGTGTTATTGTGTTAGCGTAAAACTAGCTACGCGTATTCCAGAAGCTCATCAACAGGACACACAAGATGCAGGCAGGTATTCCTCCTGTTAACTGCCACTCGCATATCTATATATTAGGCTTATACTGGCTCCCTGAAGCTGCTCAGAGTAGGTGAGGAATTAAGGATACGCTTAGGCACAGGTGAAATACGCTAATTAGCTGGCAATCTGGAGCTCAGCCATAAAGACGTACTCCACCGGGTTTAATTAGGGATATAAATGTAAATACTCTACTAGTGTAAAAGCTTTCAGAGTTTACATTAAAGTGCACTCTGCTAAATAATCAACTCTGCAGGTTAATATAAGGTTTCGTGGCCACATAAAGGTAGGAGGTCAGAGGCCAAGTGCTTTTATACAAGTCTAAAAACCATGAAACTAAAAGAAGGAATCAGATAGAAGGGTTGCATTATTCCATTCTATAACCAGTAGAGCGACAATACAGAGAGCTGAACCAAGAGATTCGGGGGGGCAGCATACACAGTATATATACTTCTCTTACCTTAGAGGGGGTGAAGGACCCTAAGTCAAACCATTTGTCATGACACAAAACACTGAATGATGTACAGGTATAGGATCCATTATCCGGAAACCCGTTATCCAAAAAGTTCCGAATTACGGAAAGGCCGTCTCCCATAGACTCCATGTTAAACAAATGATTCTAATTTTTAGAAATTATTTCCTTTTTCTCTGTAATAATAAAACAGTACCTGTACTTGATCCCAACTAAGATATAATTGGGGGCAGAACAGCCCTATTGGGTTTATTTAATGGTTAAATGATTCCCTTTTCTCTGTAATAATAAAACAGTACCTGTACTTGATCCCAACTAAGATATAATTACCCCTTATTGGGGGCAGAACAGCCCTATTGGGTTTATTTAATGGTTAAATCATTCCCTTTTCTCTGTAATAATAAAACAGTACCTGTACTTGATCCCAACTAAGATATAATTACCCCTTATTGGGGGCAGAACAGTCCTATTGGGTTTATTTAATGGTTAAATGATTCCCTTTTCTCTGTAATAATAAAACAGTACCTGTACTTGATCCCAACTAAGATATAATTACCCCTTATTGGGGGCAGAACAGCCCTATTGGGTTTATTTAATGGTTAAATGATTCCCTTTTCTCTGTAATAATAAAACAGTACCTGTACTTGATCCCAACTAAGATATAATTACCCCTTATTGGGGCAGAACAGCCCTATTGGGTTTATTTAATGGTTAAATGATTCCCTTTTCTCTGTAATAATAAAACAGTACCTGTATTTGATCCCAACTAAGATATAATTAATCATTATTGGAAGGAAAACAATCCCATTGGGTTTATTCAATGTTTAAATGATTTTTTAGTAAACGTAAAACACGGAGATCCAAACTACAGAAAGATCCCTTATCCAGAAGACCCAAGATCCCGATTCTGGATAACAGATCCCATACCTGTAATATAACAGCATCTCTATTTACAGATTATTAACGAACAGTATCATTAAAGGACATGTCAACCCCAAAAATAATTTTTTGCCTAATAAAAGAAAACATAATTCTAAGCAACTTTTCAATATGGATATATACTGTATACATATATATATATTTACACAAGGGCCATGATTATCCTGTATATTATATCCTTATAAACGGAGCTTAGTGATGTAATTGACTTGATGCCAATCAAAAGTAAACAGAGTAAAATAAGAAGGCAGGACAAAAAAATAGGCTGAGAAATTTTTACAATTTTACATTTTGAGACAACTTGTAATTGGCCTTCATTATTTATTATTTGTGTATTATTAATTATTTAGCTTTTTGTTCAGCAGCTCCCCAATATAGAATTTCACCAGCTGGTTGCTACGGTCCAAATTAGCCTAGAAACCAGGCAGTGGTGTGACTGAGTGACTGACAGATGAATAGCAGAGCCCTGAATAGAAAGATAATGAACAAAAAGTAACAATAACAATAAGACTGTAACAACTGTTTCTTGGCTGCTGGGGTCAGTGACCCCCAAATGAAAGATGGAAAGAGTCAGAAGAAGAAAGCGAATAACTCAAAAACGATAGCAAATAAAAAATGAACACCAACTCAAAAGTTGCTGAGAATTGGTCATTCTATAACACACTAAAAGACTACGTAATGGTGAACTACCCCTTTAAGCAAATCTGCCCCTAATTTAAGTGTGACCTTCTTTACAGATATCTAAGCTTACAGATAAGCAAGGTCCTCAAGTAAGTGAATGAAGGGAAGAAAAGATGGCGGCTAGAAGTAGCAGTGGTGCCTCAGCAGATAGTACACGTGAAGCTAAGATTAGATTCCCAGAAACTGCTCAATCAGTCATTACAGCACCTTAATCCAACATTATCCTGATCAGAAAAGGCAGACTGAGCCTCTTACTCCCAGTGGCACACAGTTACTGGAACATACCACTCCACTTTTACTGAAGGCACATATTGCCCAAAAGTGCGGTTTTACCTGTACCGAAAATGTTCATTATACAGCACTGATATGGGGTCATATCCAATGGGATCTGCATGCAAAATGGAGTACACGGAAACACAATACAGGCAAAAAAGCTGCTACTTGCGCTCATCCAACCTGCTCACAACTGCACCCATGTACACTAGGGATCTCCTGCAATGGCAGCCAGCCTGAAACTGCCAATCATTTGCGATTCCCCCACGGAAGCAGTTGGTTACCGGCAAGCGAATCAAGCACCCATAGCGTTATTACTGGGGTATTAAAAGCAACAGCATCTCAAACCATGCACCCCACTAGTGTAATTATGGCAGTTGTGTTTGATACAGTACATCTTATGTTAAGCTTGAATCACTATAAATCTTAATTTTCACATTATAGGGCTATGGCGAGGGAGGTTTCAAGCATTTCCCCATTGAAGTGAATGGGAGCATCAGGAGATGCGCGGTGACAGTTTTAGTCAGGCAAAATACATGCTTATATACAGCCTATATACAGTACAAAATGAGCTTCTCTTGATTTTTGTAAATAAAGAGTGAAAATTCTGAGGAATACACAATCTTGTACAGGTATGGGACCCCTTATCTGTAAATCCATTATCCAGAAAGCTCTGAATTACGGAAAGCCTATCTCCCATAGACTCCATTTTAATCAAGTACGTCAGATTTTTAAAACTGATTTCCTTTTTCTCTGTAAAAATAAAACTGTACCTTGAATTTGATCCAAATTAAGATATTAATCCTTATTGGATGCAAAACAATCCTATTGGGTTTAATTAATGATTTATTGGTTTTTCAGTAGACTTAAGGTATGAAGATCCAAATTACAGAAAGACCCCTTATCCGGAATACCCTTGGTCCCGAGCATTCTCGATAAGGGGTCCTATACCTGTACTTATTTTCACTGACCCTTTTAATAAATTTACACCTGGTTTCAAAAGCGCACAAAGCTGTGTACTGAGAAAAGTTGCGTCACTCCACAAAAACAGTGCAGCAGAAGAAACCCTATAGCGAACATCTCGAATCTGCCTGCAAACGTTTAGCTTTCTTCATCCCACGCACTTTCAGCATTAATTAAAAAACTCTTGCAGCTTCTCGCTTTTGGCAGAAGCACCTATCTGGTTTATTTTGCCATCATGAAGCCCACTGCGGTGAGTGTGTATATACCCAGCGGCGACGCTAGGCAGCGCATAGGATTGTGGGACGCCACGGCTTTTATGATTCCAGTATTTTTGCGAAGAAATTTGTGAAGATGCGACGTTTGGGAAACATAATCTAAATGATATAGTTCTGATTATGCTTCATTGCTACACAGCCCAGGTTACCACACCCTCAGTGATGGCAAGCACAACCCTTTTTTTCCTTATACAGGTATGGGACCCATTATCCAGAATGCTCGGGACCTGGGGTTTTCCAGATAAGGAATCTTTCCATAATTCACATTTCCTGCCTTAAGTCTACTAAAAAAATCATTTTAACATTAAATAAACCCAATAGGATTGTTTTGCTACCAATAAGGATTCACTATATCTTAGGTGGGATCAAGTACAGGTACTGTTTTATTATTACAGAGAAAAGGGAATCATTTAACCATTAAATAAACCCAATAGGGCTGTTCTGCCCCAATAAGGGGTAATTATATCTTAGTTGGGATCAAGTACAGGTACTGTTTTATTATTACTGAGAAAAGGGAATCATTTAAACATTAAATAAACCCAATAGGACTGCACTGCCCCCAATAAGGGGTAATTATATCTTAGTTGGGATCAAGTACAGGTACTGTTTTATTATTACAGAGAAAAAGAAAATCATTTTTAAAACTGTGAATTATTTGATTAAAATTGAGTCTATGGGAGATGGCCTTTCCGTAATTTTGAACTTTCTGGATAATGGGCTTATCTCACATAAAAACAGCTCATTTGTAAAACCCTACTTCCTCTAAATAAACCATTCTCATAAAAAAAATATTTTTTAGTAATCCTAAATAGAAAATGACAACTTGCAACCAAAACTGCACTTACATTCCATCGGTCAAACCCATAAGGAAAATGAAAGCATTAGTGTATAGTTGCCCTTGAAACCAAGACCCATATTAAATCCACAGCACCAGGCTAAATACTAAATACGTTTATATGCATTTTTTAAAAAAATAATAATATCCTATTGGCAAAACAAGGCAACCCAAGTGGCTCAGATCAATCAGATCACATAAGTAGGCCACTATGGACCACTTCCATGCAATATGTTCCGTGAATAATTTCCATTTACCCAGGTCAATATGCTAGCACTCCTTTAGCCATGCAAGATGTGGCAAGGTACAAGATGGCATAGCGAATACAATTTTACACTAGGAAACATGCAAAGGCACCACATCACATGCTCCTCTGCTGCTGGAACTGTATGCGCCACCACAATGCTCTGGCCACATGGCTGCACTCCTACGTGCCCGTGCATGGCATATACACTGACACTGGCCTGGGGGCACCATTTATTTCCAGCAGCATGCCCCATTCAGCTCACTAATGAGATATTTGTATGCCTCTTTAACAAATGGAGCTGCTCGGCTGTGTTGGTGCGCTGCGATTTTATTGCGGAGTTCAGGCACGAAGGCAGAAATCATGGGACTAAAAAATCGTTAGGGGTGTCCAATTTGCAAGCTTTCATTTGCTGCCTGGGCCACAACTCCCCCCACATCCCTCTGACAGGCCAGATGGCAGACCACAGAAACTAGGGATGTATTTTCCCTTTAATTATGGTGACCCCCATTTCTAGAAATATATCTGCTGGGTGATAATATCCCCCTAGGGCAAACCTGAGAGCCAATTAGATCACTCTGTAAATCACTTCCACCATCCTCACCCCAGCACTTTGTCCCTGGTTTATAGGGTAGAAGAATCCAGAAAACAGCAGCTTTGGTTACAAAGACATACATTTCTCAACGCCGTAATATTAATATTTGCAATACTGGAGCTGCAGAGACGACACCATGTCAGGAGTGGATCTCTGTGTCATTTTTCACTACGATCAGTTTGGGGTTAGGAAGATACTTTGTATACTGTTTAAGTCAGAGAAACAGATTATAGGAAAGGTTGGAGGCACTAAGAAAAGGCAGCTAAAAGGGGCCACATTAATTGTTGATGCAGTCTGTTAGCCACTTTAGCCGCCCAGCAGCCTGTATTTATCAGAAGTGTCTCTGACTTTTCCACTGAGCAGGTACCCTTACCTGGGACAGGGCCAGCTTCTCAGTATAATGTCCAAACTAGCTGCGGAAGTGCTGAACATATCGGTTTAAAAATAAAAACAGGGTCTGCCGAGCCACAGGGGCCAGGCGAAATAGAACATTGTCATGATTCCAACTGAGAAATTTCTAGGAAGAGAACATTCAAGTTGACTTAAAAGTGAACCACCCCTTTAAGAAAGTCTGTAAAAGAGAAAGCCCTGGAAGCAACACTCTAATAAGAGCACAAACCATGCTTGTCTGGACAGGGGAGCCGGTACAGTAAGGAATAAACACCTTGGGGCTATAAAATCTAATTATACCCCAAGCTGTATCTAATGTCTCTCTTGGAAATATAAAGCAAAAAAGTTCCCTGCTATTATGGAGATATGCAATTATACCCCTAATGACAGCCTTTACACCTATTTACCCTTACAGCCATAGGGAGAATTTCCAATATGCTAAACCTGCCTAAATACTAATTTGCAGCAATTAACCTTGTGTGGGGAAATTAGTCGCTGCAATTTTTAAAAAGTGAGTTCCAGTGACAAGTCGTTTGTTTTGTCTCTACATAAAGAACAATATCTCCAGTACCTAAACCGATGATACTACTTCAAATTGCATATCGGTCTGAATCGCTATGAGACCCTTTTTTGAGCGATCTTACAAAGAAAACATTTCCATTCAAAACTTTTGGAATCGCTTAAAGGCAAACCCGTTGGTTCGGGAAGTCGCTGCGATTGTTTGCAAATTTCCCCATTGGAAATGCTGGGGAACATGACACATTGGCTTGTGGGAAATAGAATCGCTCCGTTGCTGAAATCTCTAGCAATTGCTTGCTAGGAGAAGACGAATGACTAATGACTGGAACTCGCTTTTTAAAAATTGCAGCAACTAATCTCCCTGTATAACATTAGCCTTTAGGGCAAGGAGCCCCACGGAGCAACTTACTCGCCCGCGATAGATCGCAAGCACCCGCTTCGAAAAGGGTTTTTCGGTTTTCAAAGTCGTGCTAAGTTTCCTCCTGCAACAACTTTGTGCAACTTCAGAAACCGAAGCGATGCAAAGGGCTTTCCACCGGCGACTTCTACTGTTACAGGTGGAAACCCTTTTCGGAGCAGGTATTTGCTCCTTGATCTGTTGCAAGCGAGTAAGTCACTCTGTGGGGTGTTTCCCTGTCTGTAAGGCTAGTGCCACACGGGGCAGATTCTCGGCCTGCAGATAAACGCAGGCCAAGAATCCTCCCCTACACTTGAAAAAACTGATAGTTGTAGCTGCACCTAGAGCCACTGCAAGCCACTGGGTGCAACCACACAAAGTGGAGTTTGGCACAAAACTGCTCACTTATGCAGTTCATGTGGCTGCAACCGGGCCGACACAACGGTTCTAGGCGCAGCCAAAACTATCAGATATCGCAAGCATAGGGGCAGATTCTCAGCCTGTGGATAAATGCAAAATATTCTCTGTGTGGCACTAGTATAACAAAGAACTTTTTGGTTTCCATTGATTTGCACAGCTTGGGAGGTTTCATCCATCAACGATGCAGAGCAATATTGTTGGTAGGTTAGCTGAGCAATACATCACTGTGTGACAGACATGAGAATGGTTTATAAGAGCCGTACACCTGCTCTGTGCCAGTTTCAGCCTCGACGCGTTCTTAGCTAGGTCTAGTGCAACTCTCACACAGCTATAAACAGAGAGAGGAATGCGCCGGGCTGCCCAAGTGAAAAACTACGGCCCGGATTCAGCCCCCCCAAAAGAGTTTTATATCGCCAAGCCTCAACAAGAGTAGCACAGACATTTGGTATAACACAGACAGGTGATTAGCAATGCTGCCTAAAAGTGGTAGGATTCAATTCCAGCCAGGGCACATCCGCAAGGAGTTTGTATGTTCTCTACATGCACGCATGGGTTTCCTCCCACACTAATTATATCCAACTAAATTGACATTAAGTGCACCTTTCATAGGAAAATTAGATTGTTAGCCTCACTGTGTTGGGATGAATGGAAATGAGAAACTCTCTCTTTAAAGAGCTTTGTTACTAAATATTAGGGATGCACTGAATCCGAATTTCTTCATTCAGCCAAATCCTCCATCAAAAATGCAGAAAAATACCAAACTGATTTCAAACCCAAATTTCCACATTTGAATTTGAGAAAAATGTTAAAAGCTGAATTAAATTGCCAATGAAAAAGTGACACATTAGGTTGTCCAGAGCTGAAAAGTCACATGACTTTGAGGGCTTGGATTTGGTTTGACCCAACACTAAGGGGCTGATTTACTTACCCACGAATGGGTCGAATGGAGTCCGATTGCGTTTTTTTCGTAATGAACGGTACTTTGCGATTTTTTCGTATGTTTTGCGATTTTTTCGGATTCTTTACGAATTTTTCGTTACCAATACGATTTTTGCGTAAAAACGCGAGTTTTCCTATCCATTACGAAAGTTGCGTAAAAAGTTGCGCATTTTTCGTAGCGTTAAAACTTACGCGAAAAGTTGCGCATTTTTCGTATCGTTAAAACTTAACGCTACGAAAAATGCGCAACTTTTCGCGTAAGTTTTAACGCTACGAAAAATGCGCAACTTTTTACGCAACTTTCGTAATGGATACGAAAAACTCGCGTTTTTACGCAAAAATCGTATTGGTAACGAAAAATTCGTACAGAATCCGAAAAAATCGCAAAACATACGAAAAAGTCGCAAAATGTTCGTTTTCAAGTCGGAACTTTTCCAATTCGGGTCGGATTCGTGGGTTAGTAAATCAGGATTCCAGGATTCTGTTCCGGATGTTGGATAGCTCAGTGGTTTTGCATATTTATATTTATTAGCTGCGCCAAGAAGCAGAGAGACCAGAATGAGGATTCTAACATGCAGTACTCCTGATGTAGTAGAACTAGAACTCACACCATCTCCCTAATGGATGCAAGTGGAGGGCAAAATTAATAATCTGGCGAACACGAAGATAACAGATCAAACCACTCAGTAAAAATGTTTGTAAAAGTCAATTTCTGTAATACAGAATTTGGGGCAAAGATCTCATGAAGCCAGGAGATGGAAGAGTTCTTGAATTATTTAACCAGTCTGACGCTGCCTCGGTGCATTTCGACTGTCTGATTCTGCTGCTGCCGTCACTATGGCAACTTCCAATCAGGTACCAAAACTGGACCCAATCAATTCTTGTTAACAATGCCTAATCCTGACACAGCTCAGTGTGAGACCCCTTAAAAAAAAATCTATGGCAATTGTATGTGTTAGAAAAGGCAGGGCTAGCTGGGCCGGCCAGGCTCATCCGTCGGTAGCAGCTCTTGCTCTGCTACTAATGAATGCGCAATCAGCATGCATAGATTTCCTGCGCGCCTGCGACAGATTTAGGGCATGTTATCTGATTACGATGTTATATCTTCCCATGAATGGAAGGCATCACTACTGTGCAATAGTGAAGGGGAGAAAAGCACAAATTGGCAAGAAGAAGAGAAGAGTTTCTTTGGGTCTAGCAACCCATAGCAACCAGTTATCAGTGTGAGGGAATCAGACTGGCTGCTAAAATGTAACAACTTCCTATGAATAAAAGTGCACCAAATAATGCTATGCCCAACAGTAAAAAAGGGACATAAACTGAATGCCAATCCACTAATCCACAAGCCCGTAAGCCATGTAATAAGCACTGGCAAAGCAAAAGCCACAGCCGGAATGACAGAGTACGTTAACGTTACATAATATATGGCTCTTATAAAATGTAACTGTAACATTTGGCTGCTTTACTAACGCTTTTATTCTTCTGTTTCATCAGAGTAAAGCAAATAGACCATTGATACAATGGTGTAACTAAAGGTGGTCATACACTGGCAGATTTCAGCTGCCTATTCGGGTCCTATGCTGTAACTAAAGGTGGCCATACACTGGCAGATTTCAGCTGCCTATTAAGGTCCTTCAGAGCGATTCGATAGCTTATTCGACAGCTTATGGACACCCCCGCTGGGACTGCCCGATCAATATCTGGCCTAACATTGTAACATTGGGCCCTAGGGCCAAACAATCAAATTAGTCTGATATCACCCACCATAGACGATCCGATCATTTGGTGACCTGTATGGCCACCTTAAGGGCTGTGGCACACGGGGAGATTAGTCGCCTGCGACAAATCTACCTTGTCACGGGCGAGTAATCTCCCCGTGATCCACAGCCCTAACACTCACAGATTCTGCCTTACCATTCAAACCATTGTTCTGTTTTTCTTATTAATCATTCTCAGCCCATCAAAGTCTTGCTGCGGGCCTACAGGGATCTGTCGGGCAAGTAAACAGAAAGAAGCAAGCAACTTTAGTTTTGTTTGTAACTTTTTACTATATCAGATTATGAGCAAAACGGAAACCACTGCCCTGCCAAAGACTGAAGCAGAGCTGACATGGTGCTACTGACATACAGCTCACAGAAAGGGAACAAAGCAATTACACATCATTTCTCACAGATGGCGAGTCCCTTTGGGAACAGCCATGTTCCATTTGACGTGAAATTATTTTGTGTTCAGTAGCACGAAGGCAGCTCACAGGACATCCTTCCCTACCAATTCACCCTCTCTCACATTCCGATGGTTAATGAGTAATAAACCATTACTGTATGTGCCTTCAGCCCACTCACCCAAACACAGATATGTGCAGCTGCAATTAACCCATTGAATTTGCAGCTAGATGGCACAAGGCTATTATTCGCAGCATTATTCACAAAGCAGATGCACACATAGCCATATGCCCATGGCTGTCCTCTAATGACTCCATGTACTCCCCACAATGTTACTTGGAGCACAACTATACAACTCTGTGTGAAATGGAAATATACTGTGAAACGCAGGCATCTTTGGGTGAAATCAGTTATGAGAGGAAGAGTAGCATTAAGCTCAGCTAGAGTTTAGATGTAACACCGGGCGATACCTATCCGACCAATCGGCCCATGGGCTGGATAGAGATGTACCATACCAGTAGCCATACAAGTGTATACCACTTTCTGTTGTTCCGGATATCTCCTGACACACTTGCTAACACTGGTGCGCCAGCCAATGAAATTGTCAAACATAACTAATCATCTGTGATCTGATCATAAGGCATATATAGTTGAAATCTGCCAACCTGCCCCACCAGATCTCCTTCTACCCACCAAAAGTGGGTGCTAGATTAACAACCATATAACCAGTACAAGAGTGATCAGAAAATGACTATGCTTTTCTATATGCAATTTTCTACTGGTGATAAAGAGTCCTTTTAGGGCTGTGGCACACGGGGAGCTTAGTCGCCTGCGAAATCGGGGAAATCACACCACACGTATGCCATCCCACCGGCGCTTTACATTCTCGCCGGTGGGATGGCATTTCGGGGAGATTTGCTGCGGGCGACTTAGCTCCCTGTGTGCCACAGCCCTTAAGGTGGCCACACATCGGTCGCACAAAAGATTGTTCAATCCGCCACTAACATTCAGGGCTGAAACGGCAATAGGATTTCTACCTCCTTCTGCCGATTCAGCCCTGAAGGCAGATTTTTTCAAAATCTTTTAACCCGTCCGATCGGCGAGTCGACCGATAACAGCAGCCTCCTGCGATATCGGTCGACTCACCGACATGCCATACACGCACCGAATATCGTACAAAACGAAGTAGCAGCTCCATGTGTCTTCACCCTTAGGGCAGTAGCACATGGGGAGATTAGTCGACTGCAATACATCTTCACTACTGCGGACAACTATTCTCCCCGACGTGCAATTCCACCAGCAAGATTGTAAATCTGTGGTGGGATGGTATACGCATGGCTTTGGTCACCCGAAGTTGCCTTGCAAGTAAACTCCGGGTGACTTTGGACAACTGAAGCAACGCGTGTGCCATACCATGGACTTCTGTGTGGCGGACCAGAGGAAAGCAATAGAAAGGCAAAGGCATCAAAGGCAACATCAACTTTTTTTTCCCCTTTGAATCTGGAAATATAAGAATCTATGATGTTCTTGTTGCAGGGTTTCCCTGGCTTTTATAGAGGATCTGCCAATCCTGCACACTCTCCACAAAGCCCTCCTTCCAGTTTTTGTCATATTTTAAACCTTTCCATGTCTATATCCATATGCATATGTGCAACTGAACCTCCCATGGGGAACGCATTCCATTAATTGTATGCAAAACATCACTGAAAGGAATTCCCATTTTGGGTCACACTAGCACAGCAAATAGCCAAGGGAAAATAAAAGCAGGATAAATACACTGCCTGTAGGATTAAATTGCAGTAATTAAACGGCTAAGAATAGGCACATATAGCCATGATGTATACACTCATTATAAATACATTGACAGTACAGGAAATGCTTTAGATTACATGGGAGATCCTGCTGAAAAGAGAGAGCTGTGTACAAACTCAACCTTTATTCAACTCAGGGCGAGGCCCTTACCCCGTGTTTATAGCAGAACCGACGTGCATTTGCCTTAAAGCACTATTTACCCTATGTTTCTATGCCCCTGCTGTGTGTATATATAGCTGCAATAGATACAGTAGATACAGTGTAACATACAGAAGATTACAAAACAAAGAAAGCACTAAGGCATTTACTAACTCATTTCCTCTTCTCACTATTTGCCTTTCTGTCTGTGCCTATCGGCCTATCTGGCAGAACTTCTACAAAAGTTGTAGATAGAAAAAATGTTAAAAACCTCAGCTTATATAATTAAAGGGCATATAATGTGTTTTTCAAAACACATCAGTTATTAGAGCTTCTCCAGCAGAATCCTACATTGTAATCTGTTTTATTAATATTTAATTTTGAATTTTCACATGGGGCTAGCCATATTCTTCTTTTCCCAGGGTGCCACTGTCATGGACAAATTTGTAAATATTCACTGAAGGGGCATATTTATTACAGTGTGTAAGCCAACATAACCACTGATGCTCCCGATAGCAACAAATCAGCAAATAGATTTGAAGGGTCACCTACAAGTTATAAAACAAAAGCAGAGATCTATGGCCCACATAGCTGAAGATGTTTGATTACACACTATAATAAACATGCTCATATATTAACAATGGGCACAGCAACCAATCAGAGACTGAAGGAAATGACTTTCTGGTTGCTAAGGGTAACTGCACTGGAAAAAAAACCTTTCCATTATGCGCCACTAATGGTCTGCACACTGCCCACCTCACAGAAGCTCCATCCCTTACTCTCTCCTTGGAACCATGTCTGCACAACTTCCCCAAGGTTGGGAGATACCCAAAGTGGAGCTCAGTTTAAACCGATACACAGACCGATATTAGCACACAAAACAATATTTGTACAATATTCGGTGTGCGTATGGTGGATTGACAAGACAACCAATATTGTAAAAGCTTCTGATATCGGTTGTCTCGTCGAACGGGTGGGACAAAAGATTTTAATCTGGCAAAATCTGAATTTAGGGCTGAATCGTTACATAGGGTCGCAGGAAAAATCATAACTGTAAGGTGTATGGCCACCTTAAGTAAGTGGTTGCTGGACCTTTTGAGTTCAAGTCCTCTGTGAAGGTCTAACCCTTTGACCAGGGCTTCCTTTAGCTCATAAAAAGCTTACACATAGTAGTAATATATTGGTGTATCTGCCATTCTGCCATAGTTCTATCAATCAGTCTAACCCCCTGCCACTGCTCCAAGCCCCCACAGTTTGGATCCTTTGGCTTTAGTTGAGCGATGATAGACTTACAGAGATGACCACTCTTATCAACCACAATTCAAACTGTTGCCTCTTTATTAATAAAACTATGGGGTTCTGGCTCAGCAACGGCTGGAGACATGAAGAACGGACATACAGATACTAAAGCTCAATATGTAAAGACACCTAGACCTAGAAACAACAACCGCCTGCCCTGCAAATGCAACATGACAGGTTGCCCATTACTGTCCTGGAGCTCAGTCGCAGCTAAATGTAATTCATTCACTCCATTTTTTTTACGTTCCTATACCAAACTATTAAAGTACCAGGTCCTCTAACCAGTGAAAGAAGTCTCGTTGCTGCGTAAGGATTAAATATTTTGAAACGAGGATAAACCCAAATAAGAGCTGCCAAATGGATTACTTCTATATAATCCGCTAACGGCTGCAAAAGAGAACCCAGAGTGGCAGTGGCCTACAGAACAAGGCAAAGTAAAATAAAACAAGTTCTGCTTTAAAGGACAAGGTAAGGCTATGTGCCTGTGGTGCCCGGTATTTTGAATTAGGCTTTCCTTGTCTATTAAACATGAGCAAAGAATAGATGTGGAAGTTGAATTTTCATATCCCATTATGACTCCGCAGTAACTGATAACAAAAATCCATTAATATATCATATTTAAACAGGTACAGGTATGAGATAATTTATCCAGAAGGCTTGGGACCAGGGGTTTGCCAAAAGACAACTAAAGAATTCAACATTAGACATTGTAGGAATTGGAGTCTTGGCTGAAGGAGAACTAAATACTGTTACATTGTTTCACACGTGCATGTAGTCTGGACCAGCAGTGCAGGAAAACAGCAAGGGATAGCCAGATATTGCTTTTTATTAGCAACTGCGTGTGTAATTATAGTATATGGAAACTTTTGTAGGTTTATATTTACTATAGAATGTATCTTATTACACCAAGACAAACATACAAAAGGACTGGCAGAATGACTCAATAGGGCATTTCATTCCAAATATTAGCTTTTAGGTTCAAGGTCTCTCTGGATCAGCCTTTGTAACAGTATCTCCCTTCCAGCCAGTGTTTGCTAAGTATTAACCCCCCATGAGTAGATGGGATGATATCCTTCCAACAGAGATCTCCAATCAGGTGGAAAAAAAAAATAAAATCTAATGATAAAGGACTTTTATATATTTGAATTAACAAATATATAACGATATCTGAATAAATATTATTTGAAACAAGAGGCACACAGTTTGCAACCTTGAAAGCATGCAACATTTCCTAGAGGATGTATTCTAAATTTATACTTCCTATGTCCATATCTGGCATGTTTACACTATACATATATATACATTCCCCTAGGGCAATGGGAAACATAAAGGGTTTTTTTGTAAGTTATTTCCTATATGTTTTTAGTTTTGCATAGGGCAAAGAAGGGGGCAGAAGTTAAATAAATCAGGGGTGCTTATTAACTGTCTAGCGCAACTCTCCGCATCACATGACAACCAAAGGAATGCAGGGAGTTGTACATTAAGGACAGTTGGTGGGCATCCTTTTGGTTGTCAGGGCATTCTGAGAGATGCAGCAGAACCACAGTAAGAAGGGTATGTTGTATACACTGAAAATGGTCTTACACAATACACATCATTAGGACTTTTAACTATGTTTTTCACAATAAGGGTGAAGACACACAGAGCTATTAGTAGCAGCTACTTTTTCATGGATACGAAACTCCAGAAAATATCCTGCCATAGACAATACTGAGAATTTCCTCTGCTAAAACACATGTAGAGACTGTTATCAGTAAATATTCAGCAGTCTATTTTAGTAGCCATGACAAGTAGCTGCTACTAGTAGCTCCGTGTGTCTTCACCATAAAGCTGAGCATACGAGTTCAGATTTTAGTTGTCTTACAATGAATGTTCGACCTAAAACTAACATTCAGATTTAAATTGTAAGATTAAAGACCTAAAAATAATAAATCTGACGATGTTTTGGTGATTAAGAATTGCCAGACAACAATCATATGAAAGTTATGTCCTGGTAATACATCGTAAGTTCCCCAAGGAAATCATCAGATAGGCAATACATGCACAGATATTGTTTTCCAACAAAAAGCCTAACCTGTCTGATCGATTAAACAACCAATTGCCATTGTACGTAAATTGTCAGTACAATAATTCAGAGCCTACTAACAGTCAGAAAACTGAATGAAACTTTGTTTCGTACCATTAAATCGGTGTGTGTATGGCCAGCTTGGAGCGTACAGGTCAAATTCTCATTCTGCCTAGCTTCCCAGCACCAAACAGCCCTAGAGAGGCAAATCAGCCACATGAAAATGACTAAGTAGCTGCCAGCAAGAGTGCAAAGCATTTCATCAGATCTGTCTGCCCTCATTAGTGCCAACAGGGCTCTAGTGCAAATGGTGTGTGTGTCACAATGCGGAGTTATTGTATGAAGTAAGTTCAATGGGGGGGGGGGGGGGAGACCAAAAGCAATCAACATTATCACTGAAAACAAATGGTATCATCTTAACCCACTGTCTAATTCCGGAAAGCTGTGGGTCACACTACTTCCTATGTGAGCGAAAGCACCCAACCAGGAGAAAGTGACTTCTGTCAGTACAAAAACGATTTTGTAAGACAAAAAATCCCTGGCAGAATTCTGTTTCACAAGACACTCGTATATTGAATTACTACACAAATCACTAGGACCACAGAATTCTGTTCCTGATACACAAGTCACTTGTATCACGACTTGTGCAAAAGTCTATTGTCGCAGTGTCGCACAACGGTGTTGCTGTCAGTGCTTAGGGAGCTGCTATGTCACTTAAATCAATCGTTCCCAGCAACTTGTGGGCGCAGCACTGAGAAACTTTCAAATGCACAAGCCACGATAGTGATAGAAGCATGCGGCAAAGTCGTATAGCGATTGTACTCACTCAAACCGAAAGACTTCTCTCCACTTCCTCCTGCTGATCGCAGCACCGGCCCCAGTGTGGCAGCTCCTACACCGAGTACACACGTTGCGGCGGATCTTATCCCTGCTGCATGGGTGCAAAGTGCTGCCCCGCACACACAAAGTTGCTCGGGAAGAAAGCAGAAGAGACAGGGGAAGAGCCGTGACTTGCGACTGCGGCGGCAGCTCTCATACAGCGCAGCGACAAGGCGAGGAGCGGGGCAGTTTAGCAGACGGGCGATTTAATAGTCCATTCTCCGGCGGAGCGATAGCAGCAGCAACAGGAGGAGTAGGAAGCAGCGCTCTCACACTGTAGGTCCCACCATGCAACACATTCACAAGCCTCTGGGCTGTGTGTGGCTCCCAGCGCTGGCTCTGCCCCCACATGACGTCACGTTCTCTTGTCACATGGCCACATGAAAGGCGAGAGAGAGAGAGAGAGAGCGCTGGTTGTCCTGGCAACAACAGAAGTGTTCTGAAAAGATTTCAATAGGTCAGATTCCTTCTCCTGTACTGTGTGCGCATTGTAGTCATTAGATGCGGCCTGACAGCCCTGGGGGATTGCTGTGGCACACCTGGTGCCCTGCTGCTAGCCAAGGGGCTAACTGTACTGGGGCTGCTAGCCAAGGGGCTAACTGTACTGGGGCTGCTAGCTATATCCTGCATACTGTACTGGGGCTGCTAGCTATATCCTGCATACTGTACTGGGGCTGCTAGCTATATCCTGCATACTGTACTGGGGCTGCTAGCTATATCCTGCATACTGTACTGGGGCTGCTAGCTATATCCTGCATACTGTACTGGGGCTGCTAGCTATATCCTGCATACTGTACTGGGGCTGCTAGCTATATCCCTCATACTGTACTGAGGGGCTGCTAGCTATATCCCTCATACTGTACTGGGGCTGCTAGCTATATCCCTCATACTGTACTGGGGCTGCTAGCTATATCCTGCATACTGTACTGGGGCTGCTAGCTATATCCTGCATACTGTACTGGGGCTGCTAGCTATATCCTGCATAATGTACTGGGGCTGCTAGCTATATCCCTCATACTGTACTGGGGCTGCTAGCTATATCCTGCATAATGTGCTGGGGCTGCTAGGTATATCCCTCATACTGTACTGGGGCTGCTAGCAATATCCCTCATACTGTACTGGGGCTGCTAGCTATATCCTGCATACTGTACTGGGGCTGCTAGCTATATCCCTCATACTGTACTGGGGCTGCTAGCTATATCCTGCATACTGTACTGGGGCTGCTAGCTATATCCCTCATACTGTACTGGGGCTGCTAGCTATATCCCTCATACTGTACTGGGGCTGCTAGCTATATCCCTCATACTGTACTGGGGCTGCTAGCTATATCCTGCATACTGTACTGGGGCTGCTAGCTATATCCTGCATACTGTACTGGGGCTGCTAGCTATATCCCTCATACTGTACTGGGGCTGCTAGCTATATCCCTCATACTGTACTGGGGCTGCTAGCTATATCCTGCATACTGTACTGGGGCTGCTAGCTATATCCTGCATACTGTACTGGGGCTGCTAGCTATATCCTGCATACTGTACTGGGGCTGCTAGCTATATCCCTCATACTGTACTGAGGGGCTGCTAGCTATATCCCTCATACTGTACTGAGGGGCTGCTAGCTATATCCTGCATACTGTACTGGGGCTGCTAGCTATATCCTGCATACTGTACTGGGGCTGCTAGCTATATCCCTCATACTGTACTGGGGCTGCTAGCTATATCCTGCATACTGTACTGGGGCTGCTAGCTATATCCTGCTTACTGTACTGGGGCTGCTATCTATTCCCTCCATACTGTACTGGGGTTGCTAGCTATATCATGCATACTGTACTGGGGCTGCTAGCTATATCCTGCATACTGTACTGGGGCTGCTAGCTATATCCTGCTTACTGTACTGGGGCTGCTAGCTATATCCCTCATACTGTACTGGGGCTGCTAGCTATATCCTGCATACTGTACTGGGGCTGCTAGCTATATCCTGCATACTGTACTGGGGCTGCTAGCTATATCCTGCATACTGTACTATTGCCTTCTAACAATATTAAGGCTGCTAGCTATAGCTGTAACTGTACTGACTCTGCTAGTTGTAGCCCGCTGTACTAAGGCTACTAGCCAAGCCTGCCAATGGCATTAAAGGGGTTGTTCACCTATGAGTTAACTTTTAGTATGATATAGATTAATATCCTGAGACAATTTGCAGTCGTTCTTCATTGTCTATTATTTGTAGTTTTATAATTATTCCAGTTTTTGTTCATAAGCGCTCCAGTTTTTGGTTGCTAGGATGCAAATTACCTTAGCAATGAGGGTGTGGTTTGACTGAAAGACTGATACATGAATAGGAGAGGACCTGAATAGAAAAATAAGTATTAAAAAGTAACAATAACAACGGTAGCTTTACACAGTGTATGAATGAATGAAATATTGTTTAGAAATACTAAAAAAAAACGTGATTACTATTGTAAAGGAAAAGAGAGACAGTCTACAGCACGTGCCTGCTAATTTGTTTCATTATCTATGTTTTATTGTCATGGACCCTCTTAGGGCACGCTCCTCACATACACACATCTGGGCACTTAATAACTGAATGGATTATTGTACCCCGTTGCTACAGTGTATATTCGTGGATCAGGTGTTTGAGTACATGGTTTGAACATTGGCTAATTACTGCAGCATGTAAGAACATCTCATCCTGACCCTCAAGCTGTTTCTCAGCTACAACTTTCTTGTCTTGTAGGTAGAACATCTATAGAGCAACTGCGTAGGTTCAGAGTCAGACCTGTCTTGGCACATTGAGGAGTATACTTTGTCTATTTGAAATGTTATGTTGTAGTACTGGTAAGTGAATACATAAAAATATTTTGGTAGGAGCCTCTATGGTATTTACTTTTTGAGAAACATAAAAAGGCAAAAGAATTTCATATATATAATAGGGCCTCATGTATCATGTGTATCAAGAGACGATTCAGCCCAAAACGCAGCTTTTGTTAAGGCACTTTCAACAGTGGCCAGGGGCGGGCCAAGCTGACTGGGCGCCCTAGGCAACTTGGTCAGCCACTCCCCCCCCAACGCGCCAAAGTACAAGCTAAGGGGGAGAGAGAAGCAAGGGGGGGTATGATCCGAATGGTCATTGTCTCCACCGCTAATGACAAGCGCGGGGGCAATGACAGAGGAAGATGACTAGGGGTAGGCAGGAGAGGCTCCTGTCTGGCGCCCCCCAATCGTTGCGCCCTAGGCAGCTGCCTCTTCTGCCTACCCCTAGTTCCGGCCCTGACAGTGCCCGATTAAAATCTTTTAACCCGCCAGATCAACGCAACGGCCAATATCCTAAGCTTTTGCGATATCGGTTTCATACGATAATATGGTTGTGTGTATGGCCAGCTTTACTTGTGTCCCCTTCACACATTACTAAAACAAGCAGGGATCAGTACAAATAATACTGAGTTTTAACAAATACAGTTTAAATAAGCTGAGGTGCAAACCCTAATCTGTGTCTTGCTTATCATTTAGTTGTTTTATTTGGTTTATCGGTTCAACTTTCTAAAAAATCTCCCAGCAAGGCTGACAGAGTTAGTGAATAATTCATGCAAGTTAAATGCTCGCACATCACAAACACCTTTTGTTCTTGTGCCGTAATAGGCCTTGTTTCTGTGGGAGCAGCAGACCGTGGAGCTACGGTCGGAGTACTCCCTAACCGACATGCAGTTCATACACTGAATCTTGTTACCTGCAAGAAACGCTTGATTTAAAACTTGCACAAGAGAAAATCAGGCTACAGAAACATCCATATTTATTGGCGGGGGCTTGAAATGAAAATGTACAGTGGCAGAGGAACTCATGTCAGCATGAAGTACAGGGCTAAAGAACCTTAGCTGTTTGGTTCTTAAATGTGTTTTTTTTTCTTAAAAACTGTTTTTAAGAGGCAAGAAAAGCTGCCCCTCCCTGCCATAAGCCATGGCCACCATTGTTGGTCACAATACAAGAGCTGCCTTGGCTCTCAGCAGGAATGGGCGGCTTCTATTTGCAGCATCAGCCAACCTCTTCTATTCTTTGCCATACAGTTATATGAACCATGTTCATTATCATGTATATTTGTTGCATTTTCTTTACATAATGTTCCCTTTATCTAGTGCAGTGCCATTGTATCATCATATATTTCTATTTAGTATAGGATCTATTAACCAGAATACTTGTAACCTGCAGTTTTTTTATGGTAACAGGTTTTTCCGAAATTTGGATCACCATTCTTTGTCTTCTAAAAGCATTAAAAAAGATTGTTTTGCCAGCAATAAAGATTAATGCTGCATAGTTACCATCAGATGCAAGGTACTGTTTTACCTCATACCCTGTGGCAAAAATGTAGTACAGGTATAGGACCCGTTATCCAGAATGCTCGGGACCAAGGGTATTCTGGATAAGGGGTCTTTCCATAATTTGGATCGTCATACCTTAAGTCTACTAAAAAATCAATAAACCATTAATTAAACCCAATAAGATTGTTTTACACCCAATAAGGATTATTTATATTAATATATCAATTACATGGTACAGTACTATTTTTTTACTACAGAGAAAAATGAAATCAGTTTTAAAAGTCTGAATTATTTGATTAAAATGGAGTCTATGGGAGACAGGCTTTTCGTAATTCGGAGCTTTCTGGATAATGAGTTTCCGGATAAGGGATCCCATACCTGTATGTGTATACTAATAGTATGTACGTGTATACTAATAGTATGTATGTGTATACTGATAGTATGTGTGTGAATGATTGTCAATTGCACCAAAGATATTTTGTACAGTGCAGTGTACAGCAGGGGTCCCCTTTGCACCCATCCAGCACTCCTTCTATAACCATCGATGGGGCAGAACATAATGGGTTTCTGAAAAAGCAAAGAGAAATAAAATACACTCAAAAGCAGAATTTAAGCAAAGTAAATACCTTGCTCTTATAAAAGGCTCTTTATTTAACTGCAGGTAGTATTACTAAGCAGTCATGGAACATTAATAAATGGTGTGAAAGGCTCCCGAAAGTCTGTATCTTCACTGATTGCACCATTAAAACACTGTGGAGGCAGTTTGCACTGACCATTTATTTATATACTGTCATACAGCACAATAAAGATGCAGAAGAGAAAGAAATTTGCCTTCACTGCCACACTGAGATAGCCTACCCGCATCCCACCTATCCCCCGTGCTTACCTTCTTGCGAGAGGCTGCATCGCTAGTTCAGAGAGCTTTAAAAACCATCACCAATTCAATGAACAGAGAGACCTAGGAAGACCCCACTGCTTACAGAGAAACATAAAAAAACATAAAAAAAGCCCAAACAGATTGGATTACATTTTTTGGTAAAGGACAATTTCACTTGTTTACAGGAAAAATGATGAAACCTTCAGCGCAATGAACAACATCCAAACAGTCAAATATGGAACAGCTTTATTGATTTCGGGGTTGCTTGCTGCCCCTGGAGTGCAATATCAAACTGCAACATTTTCTGCAGTTTTGCAAACTTATGCAGATTGATCTAATGGAAACTAGTGGAAGCTGAAAACTGCAGCTGGGAGAAGGTAGCATTTATATCAGGGAGACCTGGGGAGGTTATCAAACAGGAGTGATAGAGAGATGCTGAGATGTAGACAGTTCATTCCTGGCTATAGGACGTTATTCTCTTCAAAAGGTTCCATGAAATCTAGGGTGTCAGTCATATTGTTAAAGCATTTTTCAAATCTGAGATGATAAGTTTAGTGTGAAATGGAAACAAAGTTCTGTGATCGTAATAAGGAAACAAGGAAATGTGGAGTCCTGGTTTTGTTTATTTCAAACTTATTTTGCAGCAGATCCATTTATTTTACAGTTATGTGTGAGTTAAAGGAGACATATCCTATAAAAATTAAGAATGTACCAGTGAATTATACTCCTCTAGATATAGAAGGATTGTGCTTAAAAATGTTGTGTTTCTGACTGATTTATTGAGAAATTCTACAAAAACCCCACTAGCCCCGCCCATCTGTTCCACTTCCTGCTGGCTGAATTCTCTGGATGAGCTGGGGAGCCGGCGGCCCTCTGTACACTGCACTGTAGGATAGGAACCAATCAGCAGCTAGGCTGACCTGATAGGGAACTGAAGCCTGTCTGTGCTTGTGTGAGTGCAGGGCTGTGATTGGCTCTCCCCCTCCTTCTCTGCTTCTGGCAGGGACCGTTAGGACACGCCCACTCTTCATTTCACACTGGACAGAGAAGTAATAGGATCTATAGGGAGCCCCAATAAAGGGGCCATTGTTACAGATAGGGTTAATGTTTAGCCCACCGTGTACATAAGTTGGGCACATCTCCTCCACCCCAATGGCATAATTTGTATTGCATATATCAATGCAATACATATATCAAAGAGTCTGTTCACTGAATACATTATTTTTGGGGAGTTTACATGTTCTTTAACTGTGCCCCAGTACTTATAGTCTTGCATGTACTTTCCTATAGGGGAGCAGCAAATAGAGGGCTGTGCCTGTCCTCCAGGTTTCATACCATAGGAATGCCATTTAATAGAGATTTATTTTGGGAATTAATTCCACTTTAGGGTGAAGACACACAGAGCTACTAGTAGCAGCTACTTGTCACGGCTACTAAAATAGACAATGCTGATCATTTACTGATAATTGTCTCTACGTGTGTTTTAGCAGTGGCAATTCTCAGTATTGTCTATGGCAGGGGATTTTCTGTCTTTTAGTAGCCCTGACATGTAGCTGCTACTAAAGGTGGCCATACACAGGCCGATTGTAGCTGTCGATATCGGTCCCTTAGACCGATTCGGCAACTTATTGGCCCATGTAGGGGCAGGAACGACAGGCCTGCCCGATATCTGGCAGGTTAAAAGATTAAGTCGGATCGGGGACCACATCGGCTCGTTGATGCGGTCCCCAAACCGACTGCGCCCATTGCCCCCACTGTAATTCGAGCGTCTACACTCGTTGCCCAATATCGCCCACCCATAGGTGGGGATATCGGGAGAAGATCCGCTCGCTTGGCGACCTCGCCTGTGTATGGCCACCTTTAGTAGCTCTGTGTGTCTTCACCCTTAATGATTTCCGGAAGACCTGCATTGCTTAAAACTATCCTTGCATCTATTGCCTGCATCTTGTTGTTTTTTCTATAGCACACCATAATGAGTATCACTCAAAAACTGTGCAAACATAAGCCTATGGCACACTGTTATGGGCACCTCTTGAGAATGCGGAAACAAGTGTTCTATTGGAATTCTAACTACACAGTGCCATAGGCAACACAATTTCCTTTCAATAGAAGCAGAAAAAGGTGGCCAGCCAAGCACTACAGTTGTCCTAGGAGGATCACAGCAATCTCAAGGCTGTTTAGAATTTCATCTTACACTTTCTAACCCTGTATATCTTATTTCTTGTCGCATGGCAACAATACATTGGAGCCTCATATATATATACAATTGTCAAATGGTAACACTTTTATGCAATTGTTATAATTTTTCTACATTAGTTAAAAGATTTATAAGAAAAGGTTGACAGCTAAGAAAAGCCATTGACATGCTCAATAACATCTCGAGGAACATGTTAGACATGTCTAATGCAAATATTAAAAAACATTAACATTAAATATCTGTCATTTTTTATTTTACAAAGACCATCTTCTGACCTCTCAGACTTTTTTGAGAGTGCCACAACCTTCTTAAAAAAGATAATACAGGTTTGATATCCCTTATCCGCAAACCTGTTACCCAGAAAGTTCCAAATCATGGAAAGGCTGTCTCCCGTAGACTCCATTATAAGCAATTAATTCTAGTTTTTAAAACGGTTTCCTTTTTCTCTGTAATAATAAAACAGTACCTTGTACTTGATCCCAACTAAGATATAATTACCCCTTATTGGGGGCAGAACAGTCTTATTGGGTTTATTTAATGGTTAAATGATTCCCTTTTCTCTGTAATAATAAAACAGTACCTGTACTTGATCCCAACTAAGATATAATTACCCCTTATTGGGGGCAGAACAGCCCTATTGGGTTTATTTAATGGTTAAATGATTCCCTTTTCTCTGTAATAATAAAACAGTACCTGTACTTGATCCCAACTAAGATATAATTACCCCTTACTGGGGGCAGAACAGCCCTATTGGGTTTATTTAATGGTTAAATGATTCCCTTTTCTCTGTAATAATAAAACAGTACCTGTACTTGATCCCAACTAAGATATAATTACCCCTTATTGGG
Source organism: Xenopus tropicalis (assembly GCF_000004195.4). NCBI lineage: Eukaryota > Metazoa > Chordata > Amphibia > Anura > Pipidae > Xenopus > Xenopus tropicalis. Next base: position 131,175,350 of record NC_030682.2, read on the forward strand.
GGCAGAACAATCCTATTGGGTTTATTTAATGTTTAAATTAATTGCCTTTTCACTGTAATAATAAAATGATTTTTAGCAAACTTAATTAAGGTATGGAGATCCAAATTACAGAAAGAAAACCCCAGGTCCCGAGCATTCTGGATAACAGGTCCCATACAAGTATAACAAATGTATTTCAATAAAACACTTCTTGAAACAGTCTGTGGCTCTTGGAGACCTAATAAGCAACACTAGAACTTATTAGGGACACAAGAATTAGAAATCTGACTCAGTATGGAGGTGATGTGTTGTACGCAGTGATTGTTCTTGTCCGTGCTCTTTATAAGGCTCATAAGAGTTGAAGACACACATACATGTACAGAAAGGAGTATCACTTTGGATAAATAAATCTGGTTCAGACTTCTATTAGACTTCAAGTTTTATATAATCCTTAGATATCCACTGAGAAATTAAATTTTCTAGGGTCTATAGAGCTGAATCTTCATGGGCAATTTTGTGGTTTTCGGGGAAGCTATTTCCTCCTCAGATCTCAGAATGCTTTCACAGCATAAATTGCTTTGATGGTGGTATTTGTGTTCAGCTGCTACTGCTACTCTTCCAATTACTCTGCCTTTTGTGGGATAAACAGGTGTATGAGCCAAGATTTCACATTTTTAAATTACATATGAAATGTCCAGATAGAGTTTTTTTTATAAACTTCAGAACATTCCCGTGCGTAACAAACAGGCTAATTAGCCATGATTTTGTGTGTCTCTTAGCAGATATAAGGATGGCTGTAACTTGGACTTTATTACTGGTGCCATAAAATATAATGAGCACTCAACAAACTTCCGGTGCTCACTGTTTTCCCAAAAATGGAAGAAAATGATAATGTTAGCATTGAAGAATATTTAGCAAAATGTTACCTTAACATTATTTTGATATCATGAACTGGGTAAGATGGGAATTCAACAATTTAAAGATTATTTTGCTCATGTAGAATAGATCTACAGCTGAAAGTGAAAGCCAACTGGCTGTGTCTGTGCTTATTGTTTATGCCTTTGTGGTTTGATCTCCAGTGCTCATTATTGAATTAGGGAGGGTCCAAAGAAGGGCAACTAGGCTGGTAAAGAGCATGGAAAGTCTCAGTTAAGAAAGAAGACTGGGCAAGTTGGGGTTGTTTATGCTGGAGAAGAGATGCATAAGGGGATCATATGCTTTAAAGCTTTATTTACCAGTAGGCCATTCCAGCAGATACAAGGAATTCCATTCAGATAAGAAGAAAGGAGGTTCCATATAAATATTCGGAAAAGATTTTTTTACACTGATACACTGGCTGATACATTAGGCCAGGGATCCCCAACCAGTGGCTCAGGAGCAACATGTTGCTCACCAACCCCTTGGATGCTGCTCCCAGTGGCCAAAACAGGTGATTATTTTAAGTTCCTAGCTTGGAGGCAACTCTTGGTGGCATAAAAACCATGTGTACTGCCAAACAGAGCCTCAGTTAGACTGCCAGCCCACATAGGGGCTACCAAATAGCCGATAATAGCCCTTATTCGGCACCCCAGAAACATTTTTCATGCCTGTGTTGTTCCCCAACTCTTTTTACATTTGAATGTGGCTCACAAATTAAAAAAAAGGTTGGGGATCCCGGCATTAGATAGTTTCAAGGAGGGGTTGGATGGCTTTTTAGCAAGTGAGGGAATACAGGATGATGGGAGATAGCTCTTAGTACAAGTTGATCCAGGGACCGGTCTAATTGCCATCTTGGAGTCAAGAAGGAACATTTTTTCCCTCTGCGGCAAATTGAGAGGCTTCAGATGACATTTTTGCCTTCCTCAACTAGCAGTTAGGCAAGTTTCATATATACATAAAAGTCTGAACGTGATGGATGTGTGTCTTTTTCAACCTAATTTACTATGTTACCATATATGTGTAACAAGCTATCGTTAGGGTTCTCTACCAAGCGAGAGAATAAAACTAATACTTCAGTCATGCTTATGTCAATGCCAGCAACCTATTTGATGTTCTTTTGCATAAAGAGGAAATTTGATGCACATCCCATCTAGAAGTGTTCAGAGCACATTGTGGTTACCAGGCAGTAAATTGCATTTCAGTTTTTTTCATTCAGTTGTGTTCGACTTTTCCTGCAGGCAATAGATCAAAGGGTGGTCAGTACTCTGAGGGGTTTTGGAACCTAAGCCGTAATGAATCACTTCTGATGAAAGTGTAATGATCCTGTCGACATTCGTCTAATTTACATGATAAAGTTGAACCCAGAGAGTATTGCACCTTCCTGTGAGATGCTGAGGGTGTCCGGCTTCTCTTGCGCTCCAAGAAAGAGTCTCCCAAATTATTATCTGGAACTCTTTATAAATAGATTTGCCTTTGCATATAGGTGGCCATAAACGTTCTTCTGATGAACATTCGGATATCGGTCATACATTTTAATGCAACGATCTAAAACTAACATTCAGACTGACATTGTAGGATAAAGACCTAAAAACAACAAATGAGAGGATGTTCTGAAGATGAAATACTAGGCAGGCACCAATCGTATGAAAGTCACTTCCATTGTAGGTTCCCCAAGGATATTGTCAGTTACACAATACATGTGCAGATTTTATCATTATCCGACTGACAACTGATCGTCATGGTGCAACAATTATCAGGCCGATAATTCTGAGCCCACAAACAGTCCAAAAAAATTATATGAAACTAGGTTTCATACGATTTTATTGGCATGTGTTCAGCCAGCTTTAGGCATAAAATGGGAGATGTGATAAGACTGGTACCTTGTGTATTTTTTTTTGCTAATTTGCGCAACTTTTTCGTACTGTGCGGCAAAAATTATGAAAGTTTCGGATTCATTCAAGCTTCGGTATCGTGACTTTCCTTGAGCCAGGTTGGAGCTGCAGAGTGCCATTGAGCCCTATGGGAGACTTTCCTTGGGCAGGGTTGGAGCTGCAGAGTGCCATTGAGCCCTATGGGAGACTTTCCTTGGGCAGGGTTGGAGCTGCAGAGTGCCATTGAGCCCTATGGGAGACTTTCCTTGGGCCGGGTGTGAGCTGCAGAGTGCCATTGAGCCCTATAGGAGACTTTCCTTGGGCCGGGTTGGAGCTGCAGAGTGCCATTGAGCCCTATGGGAGACTTTCCTTGGGCCGGGTTGGAGCTGCAGAGTGCCATTGAGCCCTATGGGAGACTTTCCTTGGGCCGGGTTGGAGCTGCAGAGTGCCATTGAGTCCTATGGGAGACTTTCCTTTGGCCGGGTTGTAGCTGCAGAGTGCCATTGAGTCCTATGGGAGACTTTCCTTGGGCCGGGTTGGAGCTGCAGAGTGCCATTGAGCCCTATGGGAGACTTTCCTTGGGCCAGGTTGGAGCTGCAGAGTGCCATTGAGCCCTATGGGAGACTTTCCTTGGGCCGGGTTGGAGCTGCAGAGTGCCATTGAGCCCTATGGGAGGCTTTCCTTGGGCCGGGTTGGAGCTGCAGAGTGCCATTGAGCCCTATGGGAGACTTTCCTTGGGCCAGGTTGGAGCTGCAGAGTGCCATTGAGCCCTATGGGAGACTTTCCTTGGGCCGGGTTGGAGCTGCAGAGTGCCATTGAGCCCTATGGGAGACTTTCCTTGGGCCGGGTTGGAGCTGCAAAGTGCCATTGAGCCCTATGGGAGACTTTCCTTGGGCCTGGTTGGAGCTGCAGAGTGCCATTGAGCCCTATGGGAGGCGTCCAAAATCATGCACAGAAGGTTCAAAGTCAGAAAGGTTTTCCTGCTGTTTACTGGCTACATGAATGTACTATTCTAACAGTGGCAGATTATAATAGTTGGGCAGCAGCTTATGCGCTTGTCTCTGCTACTGTAGTTTGGGTGATGCTGTTGATTATTTGCTTTTAATTTATAAATTCATTAATAAAAGCAATGCACCATTTCCTTTGACAAGCTCTTTACATTAACAGAATATTATGGATAATGGCACATTAAAAGTGTTACAGGATCATGGCTGGATGGCGTCCCCATTGTGCTCCATTACACAGCTTTCAATTCAGGCTTTGGTCATTAGCTGAAATTCTGCCATGACGCCATTAGTATCCTTTCCTATGGATAATTTGTACATGAGCAATTTTGTAGCAGCTAATAGCAACATGTAATTGTTCTGGAGTGGCTATGAACAATGCATTGAGTTTAATAACAGAATAATGTTTATACAATGGTTTGAACTGAATATGCTGAAGGCTTGGCTGGAACAGTCTTATTTAATAAAATGTTCAAATTACATAGTATTGATTTGCAATGCTATGTACTGTAGGGATGCTATGGCTAATTATAACTGTGGGTGTGGCTCATAATTGTAGGTGGAACTATAAGGGCCAAAAAAGCCACTCTTACAATTATAGACCACACTTACTGTTATAAAAATCCCCATCCACCAACCCAGCCATTTTGCTATTTCAGTTTCATAGCAGTTTGTTAGCCAATATGCAGAGATTTGCCAAAGTATGTGGCCTGTATGGACCCCAAAATGAATATAGTGTAAATGCATATAACATTTCTCCATCTCTTCTCTACCTCTCTTCCTTTTACCTTCTATATGCTCTTTTTCCTTGCACTTTTTAACTCTCCATTTTATTTGCATGCAAAAGCGGAGAGGACCAAAAGAAAGTTCCGGGATGGTATTTCACATAGCTTGATTGATTGATATTTGGCTTGAATACTTGTTTGTTGCCTTAACTATAGCTTTGCCCTAACAGGTAACATTTTCTGTGATGTTGATTTGAAAAGGAACAGGGCCCTAACCACTGATTGCTGCCCTGCAAAGAATCCTGAGATTAACAGTGATCACAAAGCTAAATATATATACATGTGCATGGCCCAGCTGCCTCGCTGACAGTTGGCTGATGCACATACTGGTGAGAAGGGAGACCACATTATCTGATGACACTTGACTGAATCTTGAAATCCCATGCTCAGCTGGAAATCTTTACAAGTTCACACTGTGTGAAGAGGAAGGTTTTGCCAACATGTCTGTTATCCTGTGAAATAAAAAGGTCTCTTGAAACAGCATTGCCTGCTGGATACTTTCATGTCTTTGCTGTGGATGTTGCAGTCCTTAGTATATATCTATGGGTTCTATACTTATGGATTCTGCTTATTGAAGTTTCAAACTTTGGCCTTCCAGATGTCAGGGGGTGCTGAGAGTTTTAGTTATGAAACTTCTAAAAGGAGCCTCCAGCTAGCATCTTCTCCTCTTTCCAGCGTTGGACTGGGGCATCAATAACCCACACGGACTGCAACTTGAAGGGCTCCTCCTAACATCCCTCTCACATCCTGACCTCTCCCCGGGGCCCCCCCCCCCTGCGAATGTGCAAGTGGGCAATTGCATACCTCTTAAATATTTTATATTTTGATGGAGTGGCCTAGGCAAGGGAGGGGCACAAGGGCCTAGGCTTTCCCCATAAATGCAGTGCTGTTGAATGCAGGGGAGAGCAAGGAAGGCACCTTGGAGTCACACCTGTCACACCCTACCCATCCATACAGGATCCATGCACAGCAATACCTGATACAAAAGTGCTTGCTGAATGAGCACTAGGGGGCAATTCTTTGCATCTTTTAGCACTCAAGCTCTAAGAGGTAAATGACCCCTAAATTATTTTACTATCACCCTACTGCACACACTGATGAAAAGTAATAGGACCCTCACTTGTTCAGTTGACTGGAGCAATACCTTTTTTGTCGAATTCATTATTACACAACATAAGACAATCCCCCAGAAATCACCTCTAAAAAATCACAATTTTAGACTGTCAACCTTCTTTTCTAGTTTAATTTAGTTTGTGCACTGCTGTCCAACATTTTCCATGCAGTGGGATGCTTATTCAGCGTACAACATTAGTGATGTGCGGTATCACAGCTTGGGTACGGGTCAGACTGGGGACGAACACTCCTCCTCTGCTTCCTATCTTGGAACCAAAGGCATGTGCAGAAGTAGCTTACAGATTGGAAAGATACAGGTACAAGTTGGGTGCCGGTCCTCCAAAGGCAAAATTTTGCAAGTTAAGATAGGGTTCAGGTTAAGGTGTGGTGGGTAAAGGCTGGGTACAGAGTTTTATCTAACCTGCATATCACTATAACACATGTTAGTGGGCTGACTATATTATAAAAAATAACTTGGGATGAACTGTTCTTGGGTAACAAGAAAGAAAAGAAAAAGCAGCTAACATAAGCCCAAAATCACCCATTTTATTGTCCTTTGTGACAATCACCTGAAAGCATCAGTACAAGGCTGGTTAGGTGATTCTCCTCTGCAGAACACCCCATTGTACCTGTCAGAAAAGGAAATGAGGGTCAGAGATCAGAGTTTTTATTAGTGAGCAGATGTAGGGGAGGGATCCATGCTCCCTGAGACATAAGGAGCCCAAAGAAGGTAAGATTTGTACCAGCAAACAACCAATTTTAGGAAAATCCAATACAATTATGTAATTATTATAAAATAGGTGATGTAAACATGATCATAGATTTTAAGACCAACCTGAAAATATTCTCCTGAAATCAAATAGGTCTGAACATTTTTAGTCAGGAATAGTGATGAGCGAATCTGTCCCATTCCATAAATTTATGAAACTGAGGACAAATTAGCAAAACACATTGAAAACTATGAGGAGTTTTTTTCTCACACCAAATGCAAAAGTGTTATTCTGCAGTGTTTTTTGTGGTGAACATTTTCACACTGAATTTTTGCGGCAGTTTCACAAAAAATGTTACTGATGGCAAAACTCAGAATTTCTCCACAAATCCATTCATGCTGAAAAAAATTTACCCATTACTAGCCATGAAACAAATCTGTCTATGGATGGGGTGGAATTGCAATTAAAGAACGTTTCCTCGTGCATGTAGGTGGTAGTGTAGTGGCCCTAAGGTTTTGGGTGATTTGATTCCAATGAAGTTGAGTCTAGCAACCTTTTATGGGAACCCTGCAGCACAGGGAGGTTCTGGGTGCGCACCCCTAATTGGAGACGGCAGGATGAATGCATTGGCAACACAGCGGCTTGTTTGGACACATGTAACTTAGTGAATTGCATCAGTATGCTCTCTCCATTGCACCTATTCTAAAGCCCCCACACCAGCTGGTATGCTCATAAATAAGCCCTTATAAGTGTTCTACCTACTCTGCTGAGTGGACCTAATTGCCATATTGTTGGGTTTAATTGCTGTTGAAAATAAAGAGGTTCTATTGTGGAAAACAAGTGCTTTCATCTGGGTCTGGTTACCTCCTTGTCAGACTTTTCTCATTCTGGGGGAGAAGACAAAAATAAACAGCACCGGATCTACTGCCTTTTTCTGAATACTGTGTATCAGCATTCTACAGTAGCCAACCAGAACCTGTGTCTCACTGACTGAGCAGGCGCTTTGCTGTCTCTGATTTTTAACTGCAACTGACTGTTCAAGGCTTCCATAGAGTAGTGCAGAGTAGTGATTATATGTATTTGTGCTGGGGAGAGATGTGAAATGAGTTGGTATGTGGACTCATGAGGTGTGCAGCCTACAATCATTTTTATTGCATTCTGTCTGAGGCAAAGCAAAGTGCAATTCTCCACATACAAAATGACATATTTATTTTTTGCTATTTCAAATTTAATTTAACGTTCCACCCACGTTATCCTTGACCCAATATTGCTTCTGGTAAAGAGCGCGGCTCGCGGTGACTAAGCCAGTCCTTCTGTGACCTGCAAATGTTCTGCTAGTATAATATTTATAGGCTGGAGAGGAGGTGAGCTCCTTCATCTCCTGCTTCTTATTCCCTCTCATTTCTATTTCATTTCTCCATGTATGTGGAACAATGTTCCGTACCTTTCATGGTAAGAACCAAGGATTAAAGGCTAAAGAACCAGAAAGAGAGCCCCAGTACAATTGGATATAGAGGCCTTATCTCTCTCACACAATGTCTTTGCTTTTCTTGCTTCTCCTTGTTAACAATTCTCTTTGCCCTTCACAGTCTCTCTGTGCAGTCTGTTCCAATATTTTTCTGAACCTTTATAAGAAATATCTAAGTTTCTAAACTTACTAAATTTCTAAATATCTAAATTTACACATTGCACATTCTACTGTGTCACAAAATGTTTTTAGAGTTTATTAAACTCCCCTCCTGTCTTCCTGGTAGAGTAGATTTATTATTTATTTATTTATTTATTTTAATATGGCAATTTGGTCAATCCCCTTTAAATGAATGCTAATCTTGTTCTTTTTGGGAATAACTGTTATAAAATGAGAAGAGCTGAGAATCCATGAGGACTCAATCCTGCCACTTAGGGTAAGAATTAAAAAATATGTATATATATTTCTTCTTTTTATTTCCTTTCCTGAAAATAAAAAAAATGCAGTTTCTTCTCTGGTATGTATAATATGTGGTTCAAATTTTCTTTTGTTGTTAAACAAGTTGCACAAGGTTGCCGTAGGCTTTAATGGTAAAGCAAATTGAGAATTCTCGAGTAAAAGTGGCAGCTAAAAGCTGCAGACTTAGTCCGGAAGTTAGCAGCTTATTGGCCCATGTATGGGGCCTACCAATGGACGACTGCATGTCGGGGAGAGAGACCCTCATTTGACAAAACTTCACCAAGTGAGCAGATCTTTAGGTGTATGGTGTATGGCCAGCGTAGGAGGAGTCACTAAAAAATTTCCATTGAAACAAGCAATGATGTCCCTACTGTTGAATGGATCTTGGCAGCTTTGACCACCTATAAGTCAACAAGGAGATAAATAGAAGAACCATAGAGAAAAACAATTTTTTGGGTTGAAAATAAAATAATCAGTCTTGACATTTGATAAATTGGCTACTTGTTTATGTTACCTTCATTCTATTTATTAGAATTAGTATTTGATATCATACATACCTGTAAAATATCAGGCAATCCTAAATTCATGGTACTCTGAGCTACTGATGAACTACAGTTGGACTGGCAGAAGGGCTTTGGGGGAGGAAACAATGACTGAGACGAGACAAGGCAGAATATAAATTGGTGATTTGTGGTGGTTAGCACTGCTGTCTTTAAGCACTCAGGACTTTTTGTGCATATGTGCTGCCACTACAAAAATGAAATGAAATTATTAGTTGATTAGAAACACTGCTATCTGTGCTGAGCCTGATGGGGGGTCAGTACGGATCTACCAAGGACTCAATGTGGACAAGCTTTTGTGGATCTGTGAAAAACACATTATACAAATATATAATGACAAATTAAGAGCTAAATCCCCACAGGATAGTGACACAAACACTTATGTAGAATGAAGCTTATTACCATCTTCTAGAAAATCCATCTGAGAAAGTAGAAACTTGCTGCATATTAGGAAGAGAGAACCAGAAACCATTTGGGTAATGGAAATTGCATTGTATGTGGGCTTATTTCCATCTACACAGCTTATCTCGTGAGCACCTTAGAGCCACTCACATTAGGTCAAATAATGAACAGTTGTGGTTTTGCTCATGACTAGGAGGTGTAATGAGGTGCTCCTCAAATGTCACATACAGTGGTGTGAAAAACTATTTGCCCCCTTCCTGATTTCTTATTCTTTTGCATGTTTGTCACACAAAATGTTTCTGCTCATCAAAAACCGTTAACTATTAGTCAAAGATAACATAATTGAACACAAAATGCAGTTTTTAAATGAAGGTTTACGTTATTAAGGGAGAAAAAAAACTCCAAATCTACATGGCCCTGTGTGAAAAAGTGATTGCCCCCCTTGTTAAAAAATAACTTAACTGTGGTTTATCAATTTCAATTTTCAATTTCAATATCAATTTCTGTAGTCACCCCCAGGCCTGATTACTGCCACACCTGTTTCAATCAAGAAATCACTTAAATAGGAGCTACCTGACACAGAGAAGTAGACCAAAAGCACCTCAAAAGCTACACATCATGCCAAGATCCAAAGAAATTCAGGAACAAATGAGAACAAAAGTAATTGAGATCTATCAGTCTGGTAAAGGTTATAAAGCCATTTCTAAAGCTTTGGGACTCCAGCGAACCACAGTGAGAGCCATTATCTACAAATGGCAAAAACATGGATCAGTGGTGAACCTTCCCAGGAGTGGCCGGCCGACCAAAATTACCCCAAGAGCGCAGAGACAACTCATCCGAGAGACCACAAAAGACCCCAGGACAACATCTAAAGAACTGCAGGCCTCACTTGCCTCAATTAAGGTCAGTGTTCACGACTCCACCATAAGAAAGAGACTGGGCAAAAACGGCCTGCATGGCAGATTTCCAAGGCGCAAACCACTTTTAAGCAAAAAGAACATTAAGGCTCGTCTCAATTTTGCTAAAAAACATCTCAATGATTGCCAAGACTTTTGGGAAAATACCTTGTGGACCGACGAGACAAAAGTTGAACTTTTTGGAAGGTGCGTGTCCAGTTACATCTGGCGTAAAAGTAACACAGCATTTCAGAAAAAGAACATCATACCAACAGTAAAATATGGTGGTGGTAGTGTGATGGTCTGGGGTTGTTTTGCTGCTTCAGGACCTGGAAGGCTTGCTGTGATAGATGGAACCATGAATTCTACTGTCTACCAAAAAATCCTGAAGGAGAATGTCCGGCCATCTGTTTGTCAACTCAAGCTGAAGCGATCTTGGGTGCTGCAGCAGGACAATGACCCAAAACACACCAGCAAATCCACCTCTGAATGGCTGAAGAAAAACAAAATGAAGACTTTGGAGTGGCCTAGTCAAAGTCCTGACCTGAATCCTATTGAGATGTTGTGGCATGACCTTAAAAAGGCGGTTCATGCTAGAAAACCCTCAAATAAAGCTGAATTACAACAATTCTGCAAAGATGAGTGGGCCAAAATTCCTCCAGAGCGCTGTAAAAGACTCGTTGCAAGTTATCGCAAACGCTTGATTGCAGTTATTGCTGCTAAGGGTGGCCCAACCAGTTATTAGGTTCAGGGGGCAATTACTTTTTCACACAGGGCCATGTAGGTTTGGATTTTTTTTCTCCCTAAATAATAAAAACCCTCATTTAAAAACTGCATTTTGTGTTTACTTGTGTTATCTTTGACTAATAGTTAAATGTGTTTGATTATCAGAAACATTTAAGTGTGACAAACATGCAAAAGAATAAGAAATCAGGAAGGGGGCAAATAGTTTTTCACACCACTGTATAAGTGGGTGGAGCCTGTTTTTTCTAAGAGTACCAATGGCAAAAAGCAATGAGTGAATGCAGTAAGTTGTTCATACATTTGACAAAACACATGATGTATTGACATCTCCTAGCAACTCTTTCCATTAGAACACACCAATATCTGTTTAATACATCTTAGGCCATATATATAGATTTCTAACATATCCCATGCTTCTTCAGATTATTATTTTCTAGGAATATAATAACCTACACATGAATACAGTAGTGAAATTGCTGAAGTCCCATTCCATTTCAAAGCTCAAATCATCTTGCATCTCCCTATGTCATTCATAAAGACTGCTAATCCAGTAATCCACAAGCCATCTGGAAAGAAAACGTACAAGATTACTTTCAAAGCTCTCCTCGTGGAAGATACAGACGCTTGTTAGCCAGCTTAAAGCAATAGTGCTTTTCAAAGATGTTACACCATTTGTCCAGAGATAGAAATGACCCATAGTAGCCAGATTTATAGTGTTACTGCTTGAACAAGCTCTGGCTGATGGGCTAAGCAATGTAGGAAAGCTGGGCCCTATGTAAAGATGGATAATTCCATAAATTGGGATATCAATCCTGCAACACTCAAGCTTTTGTTATACTCCAACTCTCAGCTTGTGGCTGTGGGATTCTGGGGACAGCAGTCATATGTTTAGGGCCACTGTGATTCTGAGGGCTCGGGTAATGCCCTCTCTCCCCTAGCTTAAAATTGACCCTAATTGCAACATTGTTTTTTAGCAAATATGTTTCTTCTCCCAATGGTGTAACATGAGATTAATGGGTCCCACTGCACATTTTTAGGCGCCCCCTGTTTGTTTTGGGAAATGAACATTTTATGTATGTAGACAAGACAACAGATAAGAGGTAAAAGGTAATTATCACCTTCTGGGCAGGGTGGAAAGTGAAAAAAATTGGCACAATGCGCCCAGTGTCAGACTGGGGTGTGTGAGGCCCAACAGGACTGCCACCTCCTTAATATGAATTTCTGCAGGGATCAGTGCTAACGGCAACCGCGCCACACACACAAAAGCCTGCCGGCCTCTTAATGGACACAATGGGGGTGAAGGGGGGAGCACCCAAAAGGGGACGGGGTCACTGGCTCAGTCCCTCCCTTAATGTGCCTGGTTTTTTCACTTTGCACATTACCTGTTGCAGAATAACCGCCGACCTCTGTGCTCCATTACAGACAGCAGAGAACAATGTACAGAAGTGATTTCTTCTAAGAGCCACATCATTCATTTTATTAAGCCCAAAATGCATATACAATCCTAGGATTAAATAATGCAAATATAAAACAAACAGTAGTGAGAGCTATTAAAAACAAGCCATAAATGAGATGATAGGTGTTTGACTACACGGTGCCCTACTGAGAACCCTCCTTTAATAAACATAATAACAAAATCAATAAAGGTGTATCAAGTCCAAGAGACACACAGTTTAGTAAGTGGAAATGATTCTGGTCACACACCGAGACCAGTGAAATGATATATTTCACTGGAAGCCATCGAAGATAAAGTCAGGGGTGACGGCAATCAACAAATGCTTAAAATCATTTATTCATTAGTGACGTTATATCTCAATAGAGAGAGACTATGTTGGTATCTGGGTTTAGTGATCATTACTTGGAAATCTATAAGATGACAAGAAATCAATGTTATCATGTATTCTGCTCTAGTCAGGGTATTAGTGTCGGTATCACTTGCAAATTTGTTTAGTTTGTAATACTATTCGGATATGTGTCTAATAAAATCATGGATTCAGGAGTCGTTGGCGTCCCATGGCAGGGGAGGGTGGAGGACTGCAGGTTAAACATCCCATATATATATTAAAAATATACAACAATATGTGCTTTGCTTGCGAATTCTAATAAGCATAACAAATGCTGGCAACCTATTATCAGGACAGAGTCTCCTACCTACACAGGATGGCTTTGTCCCATTCTGATATCCAAAGAGAAATTTGTACCTTCTATTCCAGGTTGGCCAATAAACTCCAAGACAAGCCAATGGGACTGGTAGTCCTGCCATAAAGCATAGGAACACTAGGTCCATCCACAGAGAAAGTTATATGCATTCCAATTTGAGTGCCTAAAGGTCAGGGGCAACGGGCGAAACAACAAGCTATCCATTGTGTTTTATTCCACAATGCAGCAACATGGTCAGTGGTAACTATTGTCACGTGTCCTTCAAATATGGCAATAGCTTGCATTACTTGGCATTACAACATACTTGTTACTACTATACTCATTAGTCAATTTAAAAAAATGTATGCAACATTAATATTTTCAGATACATTTAGGGGAGGCCTGAAAGTTCCTAGATTTAGGAAGCCCAAGTGCCGGAAAAGTGCTGATGCCAGTTGGAGTAATGTAGAAATGAAGTGATGAAGCAGATAGTAATAGCTGGGGTAAGCCATTGTTCCAGTAGTTCTTCAGTCTTTGATAAATAATAATAGCTCCGGTGAAATCTCCTTGGGGTGGGGTTATTGGGCTATTCAGGGCTGAGCAACCTGTCACAGTGTGTTAGATACATTCATTGCAAATTGTATGGCAGGATAAACTCATGCCCCAGGGGTTTTTGGGGTCAAGATACTTTGTTTAGGATGAAATGCGGCTGAAAGGCACAAAACCTGGATTATAATCCATTAGACAATAATTTGTTGACAGCATTTTGTTGCTCGTGACTGGAACTCTTCCTGTTGGGAGAAGCAAAGGACTGAAATAGAAAACTTTTTCCACTCGGTCCCATAAGGAACACTCACAGAATTCTCTTGAAAAAACTAAAGTGCACCAAACATAACAACATACTGATGCAAATCTATTGTGTAACTTCACTAAAAATAAGAGCTTATTCCTAAAACCCAGGCAATACACTGGGCTTCTGTAGTCTACTGGTAGCCAATCACGGGCAAACCTTCTAGTTGTATGACTTCCCCTGGGCCACAAAGAAACAAGCATTGTTCTTTTTAGCTGAGCCAACAGACCGGCTATAATATTATTGTTACTGGCCGGGCAACAGCTGAAGGGCTATCTTGCTACTGGATATTGTTTGTAATAAAGGTGGCCATACACGCACCGATATTATCGTACGAAACCTCGTTTCGTACGATAATCGGTGCGTTTATGGCATGTCGGCGAGTCGACCGATATCGCAGGAAGCTGCCGATATCGGACGACTCGCCGATCGGACAAGTTTGAAAATTTTGATCGGGCGCCATAGAAGGCGCCTGACCAAAATTCTCCCTTCAGAGCTGAATCGGCAGAAGGAGGTAGAAATCCTATTGTTTCTACCTCCTTACCTGCCGATTCAGCCCTGAATGGTGTGTGGCGGATCTTACGATGTTTCGTGCGACCGATGGTCGTACGAAACATCGTCAGATCGCCACGTGTATGGTCACCTTAAGTCTGCAGGTTATGTGGGTAATTGAAGGCTAAACTGCATTATCATCACACGAAAGACTTGCAGCTTGTGATTCTCCAGCTAAATTGCAACTTCTAGAATGGAAAATGATACTGGCCGTTGATTTTGAGGAACAACAGGTTGGTGATGTAGTTGGTGAGAAGAATTTGAATTGAATTGAATTGGACTTGGATTGTTAAGTCCACCTGAGACCACAACTGTGTTCACAAAACCCAGGAGAAGAACTCTGTGGTCTGGTATTCCTTGAAAATTATAGGTGTGGGAAAATTCTTAAACCAGTATTAAAAATTAAGCAGTATATATCCATCTTTTGACCCTAATCAATGGTCAGTCAAAGGTCGAAGACACACAGGGCGATTAGAAACTGCAACTTTTTTAAAGAGTCACGGTGACAAATTGGCATACTGAAAACGGCGCCTGGTTAGTTGCAGCGACTCATATATTAGCTTATGGCAGCTAAATTGCCGCGATTAGACGCCACAGGCTGCAGGGTTTTTATAGGAGTTGTGATTAGATTATCGAGTATTGCCTGGAAACCACACTCTCTGCATTTTTACATCTAGGCCATGTGGTTACTGGGCACTAACTGTCTATGAAATTAATATACAGTAGTATTAACTCAATTAAGTAAAAGCAGACAGTTACAATGTTCAGAACTAAGCAATCACCACTTTATTCCAATAACCTGGTTGCATAAGCCTGAATCCTCAATTAAAAAGTGGAAATGCAACTCTCCAATATAAGGTCAATCCATCTAACTTGTATATGACAAACACTGACCAAACCAGAAGTAGATAGAAGCCCTGGTAACCAATTGTCTGCAGTTTAAAAAGGAATTTATTACATATTGCCTGGTATATTTCATAGTACAAAACACATCAGGCAAGTGTAATAATGAAAAACAAATTCATATTGGAAAGTTGTTTAGCATTATGTTTGCTTTTATGAGGCCCTCTCTCTATGGGAGAGCATGCAACTCCCCAGTGATTGGCTACTTGCCTCGCCGCAGTGACACCCTTGGGCAGTGCTGTTTTTTAGGCACGATCCATAATCATTCTTATCACTAACCTGCTACCCTTGGTTGGCACTCGTCTTTTTCAAATAATACACCGACTTGGGATGCTTTCCTCTGAGGGACATATTTTCTGCTGTTCCTAGGTATCTCCTGTGCCTATTAAAGCTGTGCCCATGAGCAGTACAAGCAATGAGCTTGCTCAGGATAGGGCAGGTAATGCCTGGTAAAGCAGAAAAAATGGCAGTGCCTGGACTGGCAGGTGATTTTACCTTTAGTATAGTGTTTTTAACCATAGGTGTTAGACTTGGCAGTTTCAGTTTTGCATAATCCTCCATTTTTCTTAGACCAAGCTCACGATTTTATAGTTAGAGATGTAGCGAACCTCACAAAAAAAAAAACCCGTTCGCGAACTTCCGCCAAAAAGTGCGAACTTTTGCGAACTTTGCGAACCCCATAGACTTCAATGGGAAGGCGAACTTTAAAACCTAGAAAAGCCATTTCTGGCCAGAAAACTGATTTTAAAGTTGTTTAAAGGGTGCCACGACCTGGACAGTGGCATGCAGGAGGGGGATCAAGGGCAAAAATTTATCTGAAAAATACATTGTTGACACTGCGTTGCGTTTTGTGCTGTAAAAGGCAGAAATCACACTACATTTCTAAACTTGTGTAATAAACTGCTTTAAAACGTCCGGCGCCTACATGCCAATCAAGTCGTGTAAAGTTTACAGCCGGTTCACACGCAAAGACAAAACGCAGCAATAGTGGATATGGAATATATTTTTGCTGGTGGAATCGCTCAGGTGATTTTATTGCAATGCAATGTCACTACTATGTGTAACGTGTTTGGTGCACTACTATGAATAACAGCAAACAGCACTGGACACGTTAAAGAACAGTAACTTAAATTAAAAAAAAAAAAAAAAAAATTAATAAAAATAAAAGTGATCTCTGGTTGGTGCTGGGGGTGAACTACTAGGAGCAGCACACCAGTCCCCAACACAGCTACACTAATAGCACTGGGCTCTATAAATTACAGTAGCAAAGTAAAAAAACACAAATAAAAAAAAATGATGTGAATGTGTGGTTGGTGCTGGTGCACTACTATGAGCAGCACACCTGTCTCCAACACACACAGACGGAGCTGCAGTACACAATGAAAAGAAGAGTAACAGTAATCAGAAAATAAAAGCAGTCCTTACAAGGACTATTGGGTTACAGCAGATGAGATCAGCAGGACAGCTGCCCACAGCAGCTACATACAGAGCAGTAGAAAGTAGATTACTAGTCAGCAAAGCTACCTAAACTGTCCCTCAAACCCCTGCACAGCTCTCTCCCTATGCTAACTCATCAAGCACACACAGGCAGAATGTAAAATGGCTGCTGGGCTTCGGTTTATATATGGAAGGGAGTGGTCCGGGGGTGGTCCAGGAGGGAGAGCTGCCTGATTGGCTGCCATGTATCTGCTGGCTCTGGGGTGAGAGGTCAAAATTTGGCTTCAGCTAAGGCGAACCCAAAATTGCGAACTTCGCTAAAAGTTCGCGAACTTGCGAATTTGCGAACACCCGATTTTCGTGCGAATTAGTTCTCCAGAGAACAGTTCGCTACATCTCTATTTATAGTAACATTAATCTTCTCCCAGTCCCAACCCATAACCTTGCTCACCCACTGAGTTAAACGGGGGTCTTGGTCTGCCATTAAAGAGGCATATTCATATTCATCGTCCTCAGTATGTCATTTAAACAACTGCCCAGTTCTTAGGGCAAGTGGCACCCTAGCAACCAGATAACAGCCCAAGTTCCTTATATCACTCGTAATAGGGATGGGGCATTGTGAACCTTACTAGTAATAGACAAGTGCATTCAACAGCATTAGCACAATCCTTTATCTTTGCTCATTGCCCGTACAGAGGAATATTGTACAGCATAGATTCTTTCCTTTGTATATTAGGAAACAAAAATAATATTTACACGTCTCTTATTAGGCACTTTGCATAGCAGACAATGAGGATGTCTCCTCAGAAAGTGATGGTTTATATCAGGAATACTATTTTTAACCTGCATCCTGCGTAGAATAACTTACAAGGCAGAAACAAAAGGAGTCAAAAGGGGAGAGCGCTGGGTGAATCACTGGTGTGATTGGAGCAACTCACAAAGATAAATAATCCAATGTCTTTTATAAACATTTATAGGTCTGACTGACGATGGGGAGCAGGAGCAGGATATCTGCTGTATGTATTGTTATGCATAAGGGATGAAGTGGGGTTGCAAAGTGGTTACAAGGTGCCAGCACTATTTGTCCCAGCTCTGTTCCTCCCACACTACAAACACATACAGGAAGGAGGCTAACTGGCTCCCGAGCAAACTGACCATAGCAAATGTTACTAATATTGTAAGTAATATTTGTATGGCAGCCCACCAATCTGAGTTGCTAGGGACAAGAGACACATATGGGATAGTACACGAAGGTGTCCCCAGTGCATATACCCCCATTAACATCCCCTAGTCTGAATTCCTTGCAATATATACATCCAACCTTCTGTTCTTTATGTTTTTGCTTTCTATCTTTCTGTTCTCATTTGATTCACCCATTAATCCTAATGGGTGATTAATGTGCTTCTCTTTCCTCACATTAAATTCTTGTCATTTGCCCTTGTATCTTACTGTTTTAACATTTTTCTCCTCCTTTTACAAAGACATTCCCTTCCCAGCTCTTTCCTATTCCTGTCCTACCTTCTTTTTTTTCAATGTTCCTTTGCTACGTTCCCCCCCTCAACCTCTTCTCTTCCTTTTCTGTCTCCCTTTCTTAGTTCTTTGCTCTTTTTTTCACTTTTTCTCCTCCCTTCCCCATTCTTTTGTCCAGTTAGCAGCTCCCATTCTTCTTCTCTCCCCTTTTTCAAGCCCCATTTCATTTATTCATGTCCTTTCTATTTTGCCTCCTTCTTGTCATCTGCTTCCTTTTCACCCATTGTTATGTGTTGTCTGTTGTCTACTTTCCCCCTTACTCATCTGCTCTCATGCTTTTTTTTTATTTCTCTCCTTTCCCCTTATGCCCACCTTCTACCACCACATTCTTAGTACTCTCCTCTCCATTCTCTGCCTTACCTTTTGCTCTACTCCAACGTCCTTTCCATTTATTGTCTACTGCCCTTCTTTTTTAGTTATGGGTTTCCCTTAATGTTTTCTTGCTTGTTTTCCTTGCTTATATTTTTCCTTTTTCCCCTCGACCCCATTACCCTTTCTACTCTACCCTTCCTACTTCAAGTTGATTTCAGGTTGAGAGCTGAATCTCTTTCTTCTTTTATAATTAGAGAGCAGCTCTCTCCTGCACCAAGGGAGGTGCTCCACCAAGTTCTTTGTGGCACAAGATCACCCTATAAAACCAAACGACACACCTAAGCATATGGTGTTGGTTGGTGAACTCCTCATTTATGCGATGTCTTGGTTGTAGCTAAAATTGCAGTTGTGTTCACTACACTAGAAGAGCCAAATTTCCAGTTCAAAAAATAGAACTTTGGCTCATAAACTTACCAGGGGGTAGCTAACTGTCACCCCTAATAATAGTGCCATGAAAAAGTGCCACCTGATGTCTCATGGCAGAAGCATCCTGATACTGGGAATTCCCGATCACTGACTTATGCCGCAATCAATTTGTTAAATCACTGAAACATATTCCCTCAAACTCCTACTTGTTTGTGGATGTGAGGTGTAAGGCACTTCTCCCCGTGCACTGGAAGGATAGTGTACTGGTGATGCTGGTCTATCTCAGTATTTACCTGTGTCCTATCCTGCTGTGCACACTCAACTGAAGCTTGATTGCTGCCAATGGTCGTTTAAAGGCAATTCCCCCTATTGCCCAATCTGGGGGTCTGTTGCCTGCAGAACCTGCTAAAGCCCTCTGATCATCCTCCTAGTCATTTGCCTGGTTTTACCGCTGCCTGTTATTCATATTATTCTCTCTGCTGCACATCTGAGCCTTGCCCATAACTCTGGTTTATGCTTTTTATGCTTTTTTTTATTTCTACTACTTTTGCCTGGTAAATGTAATGTTTCCTGCTGCTATAAATAAATATAATTGAAAGTTTGTGCATTTTTTATTACACCATTTTTAAACATTTCTCTTTACATTTGTGTATGTATTATAGACCGTATGTAAGTAATACAACATGATTAAATGCCAGTTTGTGGCACAAAAGATTTTTTTTTTTAAGTTTTCAGCTGTTATTGCTGTGGATAAACTTTCAATTCACACTTCATGAAGCTGGTGGTGCAATTCGAGTGGTGATGTGGATTATCTATTGGTTTGGAATAAGATCCCTCCCTGAGAGTTAGATACCAAAGCCTAGAATGGTATAGAATAGATTCATCTTGTCTGAGAAGTAACAGTTTTGCTATTACAGTTTTGGTCAAGAAGGGAACAAGGGACATGGGGAACAGGTCAGACCAAGGCATTATGGGTGATGGTGATGGAAAGGTGCAGAGAATTACAAAACACAATAAGGAGCTTTAATTTGTTCAGTATAGAGTTACGGGCACATAGAGTATCTGCCAAGCAGGATGCTATTTAGTGAGAAGGTGTGAGGTCTGGCACAGGGATACAGTTTGGGGATATGTGTATAGCTGGAAGCTTAGGCCGGCGGATCACCCAGGGAGTCTGTAGAACAAGAATAACAGAGGTGGCAGGTAACACTCAGCACTGACATTAAGCTTGATAAGCAGAGACAAAGAAGTACAGAGCACTGAGAGCTAACTACACAAAATTTTTTATTATGTTTTTAATTTAATTCCTTAGTATAATGTTAGGAAGATAAAATCCACAAATAGAGCAAGTTAAATCTTAGGATACCGTTAGCGTAATGGGATGGGCACAGAATATTCATGCAGCTGATTATTAACTCCAGGGCCACCGCTCCCTATAAGCAGAGTACTCAGTCTGCATACGGCACCAACTCCCAGGGGGGCACCATCCCAGCTGCTCAAAAAAATAGTTTTTATATATTATAACATACCCCCCAACACTGTCCCGCCAGTTTTTATAGCGCATCCCGCTGTCCCGGATAGTTCAATCAATGTCCCGCTTTTCGGGGACATTCATTGAACTATCAAGCACAGCGAGATGCGCTGGCTGTACCCTACCATCGGCTTCTTCTGCTGCTCTGCAACTTGTGCAGTGGTGACAGGCCCTTTTATAAGGTTGCGCCCCGTGGTACGTGTGACATCATATGCATGGGGCGCAACCTTATAAAAGGGCCTGTGCCTGTCGCTGCCGCAAAAGGAGAAGACCCGCAGGAGAAGGAGCGGCTGTGTACAGCGGGGGTCACTGTGTAAGGGGGGGGGCTACTGTGTATGGGGGGATACTGTTTATGGGGCTACTGTCTATGGGGGCAATTGGGGGCACTTACTATGGGGGCATTGTCTATGGGGGCTATTGGGGGCATTTACTATGGGGGTCTATAGTAGGTGTTTTTTTTATTATTTTATTTTTACTTCCGTAATATTTGGGGGAGGGGGCACAAAAGTAAATTTCTGCTTAGGGCACCCATTTGGCCAGCAGCGGCCCTGATTAACTCATGTGGTTCCCTTTTTGCTAGTACATTTGCAGTGTATATTTCAAAGGGAAACTAAAGCCTCACTCATTTTTTTCAAATGTAGTACTATTACACTGGTCGCCAGCCTCCCACTCAAACTGCATGATAAATATGTTAACTGTGCTCTTATAAGACAGAGAGAAATACAGAGCTGAGACGCTGTATTGGCTGCCATTGGACAATTCCTTGGCTTTTTATGAGAAGGTGCCTGGTTGCTGATTATGGAGATGGAAGCGCGTGTCAGGGTAGCGCACAGCACAGTTACATTCTGAAAGTGATGCAGTTTGGGGAGGGGGCCTTGGGGCCAGGGCAATGTGGCATCATGTGACGCCAATACCATAAAAATCATGACAGAATCCCTTTAAGACTTAAAAGGACTGGAATGATTTGCTCTGATGCTTTTACAGAATTCCCCCTATTCCTGAGCCTGACTACTTGAGTCCCTACATTGGAGGGTGACACCTACCAACCCTTTCTGCTCTCCTTGTTGAAGCCTTGGGCTCTACTAATTAACTTAAGCTTTCACTAGAGTGAGATCTACAATGAAGCTAGCTTCTCCTACTGTGGATGAGATCTGTTATGACAGTAACTTCTCCTACTGAGGCTCTCTATCCACTTCAGCAAGCAGAGTACAAAGAGACTGAATACATGGGGACTCCTCTTTTTAAAGATGAGGGACACCTGACACCATGGACCAATAAGGATCTACCAGGAAAACCTCTGACTGGGAAAGGAGAGCCACTCTCCCTGCCCAGTCCTAGCTGGACCCTTATGGACACTAATTAAATGTGTACAAAACCATTACCCTCCTACACATTGGTTTGCCATCTTCCCCAGCAAAATATAATGGTACTGATGCCTTTTTGCCCTTTCCTTTTGTCCTGTACCAGCAAACAGAATAAAGATCATTTGCAGTTTACATGATGCAAACGATATGCAATTGGGATCATTAATATCTTGACTGGATGATAAAGTATTCCCCGATACTGGGGGTATGTCCCATTACGAATGTATCAGGCAAGCAGGCACCAGAGATTACAGGGTTTTCTGCACGTGAATTTCAACAGCGCCGGCAGCATTTGCAAGAGCAGGGATAATCCAATTGAACTGTACTTTTCTCTAATGTATTCATTTCTCAATATAAACAAGATTCACTCCACTTAATTCTCAAACCTACCTCAATTTTTCCCAATTATGGTTCAATTATGCAGATTGGTTTTACATTCTCTTTCCAAACCAATCATCCCATCCTGATTACTCCATTGATTTACCACTTTTTCTCATCAGTCTACTAGTACTAAAGAAGTATAGATCATCAGAAGGGTAAGGGAGGGCAATGCTATGCTAATAATACAGATACCATTCAGTGTTTTTAGATTGCATTTGCTTTCAGAAGTATTTGAGGCATTTTCTCTTATCAGTTCATTTCAGATCTCACAAGGAAACCAAAAATTTCATAGCAAAGCAAAAAAAATAAAATCCTCTGCTGCTTTTGGTAGCAATGACCACTGCAAATGCACCTATTTGGGATTTTGCTTTTGCTATGTAGATTAGTGAGGAGCCACCTCCTATGGCTCTACTCTTCAAAAGCAGTGTTAGAGAATAGGGCCAGTATTATCTAAGTATGTATGTATGGGAGTGTTACTGTAGCCCCCAACCAGGTATTGACTTGCACTGTGGGTAGAATGCTGTCTGACTAATATAGTGCCAGGTGTGTGTAAAGGAAAAGGATTGTAGCCATGTTCTTTCCCTTTAATCATTCTAATGGAGAAGGTAGGATATGTGTCCAGAGCCTTGGCCAAAAACGCCACAGCAAAGGGTTAGCACTGGAGTAAGAGAAGATTTGGAAGCACTCTAGAAATTTTCACCAGTCTGGGGACTTGGGTGTGTAGTCCTAGAATGGAGAATAATCCCTTGCTAGTTTACCTTTGAAGGCCTTGATATGCTCAAGCCTTAAATCTTTAGACCTGAGGAACCAAATTTGCAACTGAAGCAGTGTATGGGTTCTTCACAGTGAGGACAGTGAGGTAGGGGCAGGCCAAGCCAATACATAGTTATTTATGAGAGTGTATGGGTAGGTCAGTATGTGTATATAAGTGCACTAGGGGTCATTTGATGGGGTTGAATTGATGGGCTTTTGCCTTTTTTTAACCCAAATTAACATGTAGTTATGTAACTATTGCCTGTGTTGCTGGCATTAAATCAAGTTGATTAGTTACCATGGGACAGATCCTATAGTGCTGACTAATTGTGACCCTTTGTCTCTACGTATAGGAACACAGGAAAATGATACTTAGGACCCATGCTATCTGCAGTATGCAGCTATTTGAATGCAAATGTATATTGAATTGTTTTGCAATAATCAGTATTATGGATTAGTGGCCCACAGGAGACCTATATACTATATTGTCCTTTCTGGTTTTAATTTAAAGGGGCAGTGAACCTTCATATGTATCTTTACCATTATATAGACAGTGGTATCCTAAGACAATTTTTAGTCTGTTTTTTTTTTATTCCCTGAACTTTTTATTCTTTTTTTGTTTGGAATTTAAGCTTTTGTCTATGTGCTAGGGCAGGCAGTGGGGGTGGAGGAGAGTCTGGAAGATGTATAGGAGAGGCTCTTAGCTGTCGCTACTTTTCACTCCAGCCTGGGGTAGAATCAGGCCCGGACTGGCAATCTGTGGGTTCTGGCAAATGCCAGAGGGGCTGCTGTAAGATGCCACAGAAAGTCATTATTTAGTGGGGGGCTTGTTTGGAATGCAGGGCCTATTTTGAATCCCTGTCCAGGCCTGGGTAGGACCCTAGTAAATGCCACTCCGTCATCTTCTTTCCTGTCTCAGGACAAAAGATTCAGATTTTTTACTCTGTTCTGATTTTATCAGCTCAGAGCAGTATCAATGGATCAATGAGAAAGGAAAAAGATGGTATAGGGGCTGAGCAGAATAGTACCCCATACCATTGTATATTCCAGTAAAGAGGAGAGCAGACTGGGGTCTAGGCAACCTATTATTATATTTACTGGGGTAATTCAGCCTTCTTTAATCTACTGTTTCATTGCCACAATCAGGGACCCCAGCAACCACACAGCTTTTAGAATTTGAGGCTGGAGGAATAGAGGCAGGCAGACCATAAAGACCAACTGCAAATTGTCTCAGCACATCACTGAATCACACTGAAAGTTAGTTGACAGCTAAAATGCTTCTATAATTAGCATTTGGGTTTTGGTGCAGAAAAGGCATAAATAAGGAGTTACGGTGGAACTGATGCAGAAACAACTATTATTTATTTTTTCCCAGCAAACCCAGAGTCAGAAATTCCTATCATTTTTCTGACATGCTGACAAATGAAAGTATAAAGCTAATGAAGCGTGCCCAGCGTGTACACGGAAGCTGAGTTCACATGCCAGGGTGTGAAATGAACAGGGGGGAATCACCGCAGAGGAGCAATTCTCATATTGACCTGAGCACAGCTTGATCTGCATTGTGCATTGTGTGTGACAGCCATGGCAGCAGGAGCGAGACAACACGTTAACCAGTGACACTTTCTGCATTAGGTGTGACAGCTACAAATTATCCATCCAGCACTTGTCAGGTAAATATATAATTCTGTGGAACATCGCCGGGCGATGAGGAAATAGAACAATCTCACCGTGCAAAAGGGTTTCAGGTGAAAGACACTTGTCAGCATCTGTTTATATTTATTATACTGTGAGGGCTTCCAGGCCGTTGCCAGCAAGTACTGTGTGAGTGCCCACAATTAGTATATTAATAGATAGTTTACCTGGAAATACTTTCTCATTTTCAAAGGATTTTTCTTTCTTTTCTTCTCTTTCTTTCCACCTTTCCAGGGTCATAATATTGGGAACCCATGTGGCTAAAGGCCCCCATACACGGGCCGATTATAGCTGCCGATATTGGTCCCTTGGACCGATTCGGCAGCTTATCGGCCCGTGTAGGGGCAGATCCGAGGGGCCTGGCCGACCAATATCTGGCCTGAAACTGGCCAAATATCAATCGGCCAGGTTAGAAAATCCAGTCGGATCGGGGACCGCATCGGCTCGTTGATGTGGTCCCCGAACCGACTGCCCCATTTCTGCGTGTAGAATTCGATCGTTTGGCCCTCCTACATGCCTCCCCGATATCGCCCACCCATAGTTGGGGATATTGGGTCAGTGTGACGACTTTGCCAAGCGAGCGGATCTGCCCGTGTATGGCCAGCTTAATGGGGGGGTGAGATTTTGTACGATATTCAGTGCATGTATGGTGGGTTGACGAGACGACAGATATCGGCAAAAGCCTTGGATATTGGTCATCGAGTCGATCTGCCAGGGTGGAAAATTTTGAATAGGCGGCTTTGAAGGCACCCAAACATCAGCAGTAGGTTAATGCTGAATCGTCAGATATGAATAGAATTCTATTGTTTCTACCTGCATTCTTACCATCAGTGGAGTGGATGAACAATCTTTCCTGTAAGCAGTGGTTGCAGGAAAGATAGTTATTGTAAGGTGTATGGCCACCTTAAGGCCTGATCTGCCAGCCCCATCCCAATCTGCCCAAACTTTGTTCCACCAATCCCCATTGTTGTTAAGTTTTATCCATTATGTGGCAGCCTCTCCATACTGACTGGATTCCTGAAATAGGTCCTGCCCATCCCCAGTGATGAAAGCCCTGACTATTCCCCCTATAGACAGCAGTGCAGGAAACACCAACCCAGCTGAGCTAGATGGTGAATAAGAATGAAGTATGGGGTTCATATTAATGCTATTCCTTGAGTTGCCAGATAATGACTGGACAGAAGAAAGAAACATTTCTTTCAAAAAGTGACCTAAAAAGGATTAGCATGTATCTCCATAGCGTCAGCACATTTGAGGATGAGTACAACCGATGTTCTCTGAGGCTTTTCTATCCCAAAGTGACTTTGTGTTTCATAATGATAATGATCTTTGAGAAAAACTACATGTAGAATGCACAGAATATCTCATCAAGATGACTATAATATGTTGATTATATTTTAGCTTTCCATATAGGACTTCTAAAGCCACAAGCCCCAGACATTGACCTCTCTGCTCCACCCCAAAGTCAGTCTTTGCTTTTCCCATGAAATCCATGTCTGCTGATTCCCCATCCACACGCAGTAAGGTACAGATTTCAGTTTGGGCAGACTGCTAGGATCGAATCTCTGATTGTTTTTCCCCTTGAAGTGGCCTTTCATGCCCAGATGCATCAGGTATGAATATAAAAATAAAACAAAGAATTTATATGAATCTTCTTCCCCACTATTAGTTTGCAGCTTCTGCTCCCCTCTGTTATAAGCAGTACCCAGCAAGAAAATGATTATTTTGGTAACAAAATAAGCAGTATTTTCAATGAACTCACATTCATTTAAGTTCAACCATGAAATGCTCCTACATTTGCCCCAGTAACATTATTTATACATCACCAACACTCTATGAAAACTCATTAAATCCTCACACTTCTTTCTTTTAAATGCATTAACAATGTTAATCCCTGAAATCCGGCACCTCTCAAGGCTCCCTAATTATGCACATATTGTTATCACAAGGAATAGGCAGTCCTTTGATCCCTCTTAACTTTTCAAAGGGTTGTCTCTCCCTACTCATCAAAATGGATGGAATTTAGAGAAAACACTCAGTCTTGTTAATTCCTGACACAGACCCAATAATCATCATCTAAAAGACACATATTACAAAAACAGTAGGAGTACAAACCCACAGTAGGAGTACAAACCCACAGTAGGAGTACAAACCCACAGTAGGAGTACAAACCCACAGTAGGAGTACAAGCCCACAGTAGGAGTACAAACCCACAGTAGGAGTACAAACCCACAGTAGGAGTACAAGCCCACAGTAGGAGTACAAACCCACAGTAGGAGTACAAACCCACAGTAGGAGTACAAACCCACAGTAGGAGTACAAACCCACAGTAGGAGTACAAGCCCACAGTAGGAGTACAAACCCACAGTAGGAGTACAAGCCCACAGTAGGAGTACAAACCCACAGTAGGAGTACAAACCCACAGTAGGAGTACAAGCCCACAGTAGGAGTACAAACCCACAGTAGGAGTACAAACCCACAGTAGCAGTACAAACCCACAGTAGGAGTACAAACCCACAGTAGGAGTACAAACCAACAGTAGGAGTACAAACCCACAGTAGGAGTACAAACCCACAGTAGCAGTACAAACCCACAGTAGGAGTACAAACCCACAGTAGGAGTACAAACCCACAGTAGCAGTACAAACCCACAGTAGGAGTACAAACCCACAGTAGGAGTACAAACCCACAGTAGGAGTACAAACCAACAGTAGGAGTACAAACCCACAGTAGGAGTACAAACCCACAGTAGCAGTACAAACCCACAGTAGGAGTACAAACCCACAGTAGCAGTACAAACCCACAGTAGGAGTACAAACCCACAGTAGGAGTACAAACCCACAGTAGCAGTACAAACCCACAGTAGGAGTACAAACCCACAGTAGGAGTACAAACCCACAGTAGCAGTACAAACCCACAGTAGGAGTACAAACCCACAGTAGCAGTACAAACCCACAGTAGGAGTACAAACCCACAGTAGGAGTACAAACCCACAGTAGGAGTACAAACCCACAGTAGGAGTACAAACCCACAGTAGAAGTACAAACCCACAGTAGGAGTACAAACCCACAGTAGGAGTACAAACCCACAGTAGGAGTACAAGCCCACAGTAGGAGTACAAACCCACAGTAAGAGTACAAACCCACAGTAGGAGTACAAACCCACAGTAGGAGTACAAACCCACAGTAGAAGTACAAACCCACAGTAGGAGTACAAACCCACAGTAGGAGTACAAACCCACAGTAGAAGTACAAACCCACAGTAGGAGTACAAACCCACAGTAGAAGTACAAACCCACAGTAGGAGTACAAACCCACAGTAAGAGTACAAACCCACAGTAGGAGTACAAGCCCACAGTAGGAGTACAAACCCACAGTAGGAGTACAAACCCACAGTAGGAGTACAAACCCACAGTAGGAGTACAAACCCACAGTAGGAGTACAAACCCACACTTCACTCCAAAGCCAGTTATAAAATTTCTCCCCAAACTCCCTACTTGTGTTTAGGAGGAAACCAGCATTTACATGCTTATCTGTTATTATTATCATTATTGTTTGATTTTTTCCACACATTATAGCATTCCAATTTGTTATTGTTTAACTACAATTCTCACCTTCTGAGCACCTTCTGACCTTAGGGACCATTTAATGGCTATTTCCAACTGCTAACAAACTCCCAGAACAAACCCCTGATCTACAGCATTACTGTCATGATTTTTATGGGGTACTTTTTATTTCTAAATTACACAGAAAATAATTCACTCTACCATTCAAAATGTTATTCTTAAACCAACAAATGTATTTTTAGCTGTAATATTGGTGTGTAGGCACCATCTCAGTGCATTGTGCCTGAGTCTGAGCTTTCAGAAGGAGCCATCGCTACACATTAGAACTGCTTTCAGCTAACCTATTGTTTCTCCTACTCCCATGTAACTGGAGGAGTCCCAAGCCGGACTTGGATTTCTTACTATTGAGTGCTATTCTGATACCTACTGGGAGCTGCTATCTTGCTCCCTTCCCATTGTTCTGCTGATCGGCTGCTGGGAGGGGGAGATATCACTCCAACTTGCAGCGCAGCAGTAAAGTGTGACTGAAGTTTATCAGAGCACAGTTCACATGGCTGTGGAACCCTGGGAAACGAAGAATATGGCTAGCCCTATGTGAACATGTCAAAATTAAATATGAAAGAACATGATACAGAGAGCAGTTGAGCAAGAGAATAAAGTGCTCAGTACAAGGGTCTCTTTCCTTTTTTGTCTTTTAAGTAATTACTCATTTCAAATAAAGAGATTGACTGCTCTATAGAGAGACCTAGAGACCCATCAATGGGTGGTTCTTTTTCCTAGGCAACTCCACCAGGCATCATTAGATGGACTGGACCATCTAGCAGGTTGCCTCAAAGATCAACAAATAGGATTAGCTGTACTCATAACCCTTTAAACCATCCCTCAATCCATACTCTCTGGAGAAGGAGACAAATGACCTCCTTAAAACTGTTGCTTACAATATCAATCAAACGTTACAACAAACTTTACTTATAGCTGGCATATTGGAACCACCACATGTTTCTTTCTTAGAAGAGAATTGGATTATTTTTAAAAAATGTAGTGGTTCAGAAACATCAGCTATCAATGCTATTTGGTTAAATCTGGTGTGCCCTGGGAAATACTCATATTGTGTACTACAGAATGCCTCCTCATCTCACAAGCCATTAACAGAACAGATAGAGTGCACTGAGAGCAATGGAAACAAATATCTGATGGGTTGGTATGGGTTACTGTTCAGGGACAAACACTAATATTATCAAAAAGACACAGTGAAGCATAGGAACCTACTTCCCAGTCTCTGCCCATATTTCTCCATGTACGCAGCAGGGCTCAAGGTGTAGACAATGGGGGCAAAGCCAGGTTTGCACTTCAGAAAAGTTTTACTTTTCTTTAATGCTAAAGGATTGTATCTGGAAACTTAAGGTGGCCATACACGCACCGATAATATCGTACGAAACCTCGTTTCGTACGATATTCGGTGCGTGTATGGTATGTCGGTGAGCCGACTCACCGATCGGACC
The DNA here is from genome assembly GCF_000004195.4 of Xenopus tropicalis. Taxonomy (NCBI): domain Eukaryota; kingdom Metazoa; phylum Chordata; class Amphibia; order Anura; family Pipidae; genus Xenopus; species Xenopus tropicalis. The sequence continues at coordinate 131,205,192 of NC_030682.2, forward strand.
GGTTTGAAAATTTTGATCGGGCGCCATAGAAGGCGCCTGACCAAAATCTCCCTTCAGCGCTGAATCAGCAGAAGGAGGTAGAAATTCTATTGTTTCTACCTCCTTACCTGCCGATTCAGCCCTGAATGGTGTGTGGCGGATCTGACGATGTCAGATCGCCACGTGTATGGCCAGCTTTATTTGCTTACAAGTGGGCCTAACAATTGGTAATTTCTGCTTCCAGGGCTCCTAAGACAAGTAAGTCAGGTACAGACAATTAAAAGGAAAGGCAACAAGTGAAGTATTAATAGTTGGGGAAAGAACTTAGAAGGCCAATAAGGGGCAAGAACCATGCGGTGTACAACCACAGCGGAGAAGATCTTACTAAACTGCGTACAGTAGGTTAGGGCCCCTGCTTATTCCTGCAGTACAAAAGGCTGTGTTGCCCATCAGCATTTAGCTAAAGGTGGAGCTCTGTTACCACTGGGAGTTCTTCTATTAACAGTAACAGACACACTAAGCTACTTAGTAGCAGCTACTTGTCACGGCTGGCAAGCCCCAGAAAATCCCCTGCCATAGACAATACTGAGAATTGCCTTTGCTAAATCACACGTAGACAATTATCAGTAAATGATCAGCATTCACCTTAATAGAGTTGCCCCTATCAAAAGGACCAGAAACAAAATGCTAGCCTTAGTAATACTAGTAAACCATAGTGTCAGCCTTGTTGTACCTGCTCCACCTAAGCCTAAAGGCCCCCATACATGGGCCGACAGAAGCTGCCGATATCGGTCCCTTGGACCGATTCGGCAGCTAATCGGCCTGTGAATGGGCAGAAACGAGCAGCCTGGCCGACCGATATCTGGCCTGAAATTAGCCAGATATCGATCGGCCAGGTTAGAAAATCCAGTCGGATCGGGGACCGCATCGGCTCGTTGATGCGGTCCCCGATCCGACTGCCCCATGGCCGCAACTGTAATCCGATCGTTTGGCCCCAGGGCCAAACGATCGGATTATTTTTTTTTAAAGCAGCTTGCTACCCGATATCGCCCACCTGTAGGTGGGGATATCGGGTAAAGATCCGCTCGCTTGGCGACATCGCCAAGCGAGCGGATCTTATAGTGTATGGGCACCTTTAGCAGCAGTACTGTGAATAGGGACCAAGAAGCCCAAGAAATTCAGTCCAGAATTCTCTAAATGCTGTGCATTGCACGCGAATGAGCTCTGAAACAACTGAATAGTGCACAAAAGACATGACAGAACACACATACAATGTCCACATCATTCCCACATTAATGCCCACGTGATTTTCATGCGATTTCATGCAAACAGGAGGCAGATTTTGTGCCAGCATTGATACATAGCTTGCGTATTGATGCTGGAATGCATTTTGGGTAAAATATTCCAACAAGCACTGATTTTTTTAACTTTTCCTTTAGCTAGTAAATAAAGCCCAGTGGTTTCAATAACTCTACTTCAAATCCATCATAATAACTTAAGTTCAGATACTGTGATTTATTTCCTATTACTGACCGATTCTTGGAAATTCTTTACCTTATGCAAAATATTTATTGTTGCAAAATTGCCTACACTTGATACATAATACTTCTTTGATTTCTTTTAATACCACTCTGGAATATAGTATTTTAGGTTACCTGCACTTTATATGTGGCCACCAGGGGTGCTGTGGCTGCCTAGCTGGCAAGATATCCAAGCTGCCATATAGGGAATCCAAATGGAAGGCAATTATATTGGGTATAGGTTCGTTTATGGTGCTTATCAGCTACGCAGCTTGATCTCCTAGGGATACATGAGATTATGTATTTATTTTCTTAAACAATATGTAGTATGCCAGAGCGTCAGTGGAATTCTGCCAGTTAATGTATCAGGCAAGAAAAAAACATTAAATCATACCTTTCCTCTGAAAAATCTGAAATCTGAGCGCAAATAATGCTATAAATTTCTTGCATTCTGTTCCAAGGCTCCTTTTATCCCTACATTATAAAGCAGCAACAGCCCAGAAAGCACACTCCTCACATTTTTCTGTGAAAGGACAGTAATTTATTTTTGCAGCTCACTTATCCGTTTGTGAATGGCGAAGCATCAGTACTGGGAAAAGAAAGAGTCACTATTACTTTATTTAAATATATAGAATTGCATTCAAGATTAAATACTAAGGGGCACATTTACTAAGACACGAATTCGAATCCGAATTGGAAAAATCCGATTGGAAAACGAACATTTTGCGACTTTTTTGTATCTGTTGCGATTTTTTCGGCGCCTTTACGACTTTTTCGGAAATTGTCGCGACTTTTTCGTTACCAATACGAATTGCACGACAAAACGCGAGTTTTTCATAGCCATTACGATTCGCTCGTATCTTGTCGCGACTTTTTCGTATTGAGCGCTCGTAAGCGGTGCCCGAAACTTTCAGACTTAGCATGATTTTGGAAGCCTCCCATAGGGCTCAATGGCACTCTGCAGCTCCAACCCGGCCCAAGGAAAGTCTCCCATAGGGCTCAATGGCACTCTGCAGCTCCAACCCGGCCCAAGGAAAGTCTCCCATAGGGCTCAATGGCACTCTGCAGCTCCAACCCGGCCCAAGGAAAGTCTCCCATAGGGCTCAATGGCACTCTGCAGCTCCAACCCGGCCCAAGGAAAGTCTCCCATAGGGCTCAATGGCACTCTGCAGCTCCAACCCGGCCCAAGGAAAGTCTCCCATAGGGCTCAATGGCACTCTGCAGCTCCAACCTGGCCCAAGGAAAGTCTCCCATAGGGCTCAATGTCACCCTGCAGCTCCAACCCGGCCCAAGGAAAGTCTCCCATAGGGCTCAATGGCACTCTGCAGCTCCAACCCGGCCCAAAGAAAGTCTCCCATAGGGCTCAATGGCACTCTGCAGCTCCAACCCGGCCCAAGGAAAGTCTCCCATAGGGCTCAATGGCACTCTGCAGCTCCAACCCGGCCCAAGGAAAGTCTCCCATAGGGCTCAATGGCACTCTGCAGCTCCAACCCGGCCCAAGGAAAGTCTCCCATAGGGCTCAATGGCACTCTGCAGCTCCAACCCGGCCCAAGGAAAGTCTCCCATAGGGCTCAATGGCACTCTGCAGCTCCAACCCGGCCCAAGGAAAGTCTCCCATAGGGCTCAATGTCACCCTGCAGCTCCAACCCGGCCCAAGGAAAGTCTCCCATAGGGCTCAATGGCACTCTGCAGCTCCAACCCGGCCCAAAGAAAGTCTCCCATAGGGCTCAATGGCACTCTGCAGCTCCAACCCGGCCCAAGGAAAGTCTCCCATAGGGCTCAATGGCACTCTGCAGCTCCAACCTGGCCCAAGGAAAGTCTCCCATAGGGCTCAATGGCACTCTGCAGCTCCAACCCGGCCCAAGGAAAGTCTCCCATAGGGCTCAATGGCACTCTGCAGCTCCAACCCGGCCCAAGGAAAGTCTCCCATAGGGCTCAATGGCACTCTGCAGCTCCAACCCGGCCCAAGGAAAGTCTCCCATAGGGCTCAATGGCACTCTGCAGCTCCAACCCGGCCCAAGGAAAGTCTCCCATACGGCTCAATGGCACTCTGCAGCTCCAACCCGGCCCAAGGAAAGTCTCCCATGGGGCTCAATGGCACTCTGCAGCTCCAACCCGGCCCAAGGAAAGTCTCCCATAGGGCTCAATGGCACTCTGCAGCTCCAACCCGGCCCAAGGAAAGTCTCCCATAGGGCTCAATGGCACTCTGCAGCTCCAACCCGGCCCAAGGAAAGTCTCCCATAGGGCTCAATGTCACCCTGCAGCTCCAACCCGGCCCAAGGAAAGTCTCCCATAGGGCTCAATGGCACTCTGCAGCTCCAACCCGGCCCAAAGAAAGTCTCCCATAGGGCTCAATGGCACTCTGCAGCTCCAACCCGGCCCAAGGAAAGTCTCCCATAGGGCTCAATGGCACTCTGCAGCTCCAACCCGGCCCAAGGAAAGTCTCCCATAGGGCTCAATGGCACTCTGCAGCTCCAACCCGGCCCAAGGAAAGTCTCCCATAGGGCTCAATAGCACTCTGCAGCTCCAACCCGGCCCAAGGAAAGTCTCCCATAGGGCTCAATGGCACTCTGCAGCTCCAACCCGGCCCAAGGAAAGTCTCCCATAGGGCTCAATGTCACCCTGCAGCTCCAACCCGGCCCAAGGAAAGTCTCCCATAGGGCTCAATGGCACTCTGCAGCTCCAACCCGGCCCAAAGAAAGTCTCCCATAGGGCTCAATGGCACTCTGCAGCTCCAACCCGGCCCAAGGAAAGTCTCCCATAGGGCTCAATGGCACTCTGCAGCTCCAACCCGGCCCAAGGAAAGTCTCCCATACGGCTCAATGGCACTCTGCAGCTCCAACCCGGCCCAAGGAAAGTCTCCCATGGGGCTCAATGGCACTCTGCAGCTCCAACCCGGCCCAAGGAAAGTCTCCCATAGGGCTCAATGGCACTCTGCAGCTCCAACCCGGCCCAAGGAAAGTCTCCCATAGGGCTCAATGGCACTCTGCAGCTCCAACCCGGCCCAAGGAAAGTCTCCCATAGGACTCAATGGCACTCTGCAGCTCCAACCCGGCCCAAGGAAAGTCTCCCATAGGACTCAATGGCACTCTGCAGCTCCAACCTGGCCCAAGGAAAGTCTCCCATAGGACTCAATGGCACTCTGCAGCTCCAACCTGGCCCAAGGAAAGTCTCCCATAGGACTCAATGGCACTCTGCAGCTCCAACCCGGCCCAAGGAAAGTCTCCCATAGGGCTCAATGGCACTCTGCAGCTCCAACCCGGCCCAAGGAAAGTCTCCCATAGGGCTCAGTGGCACTCTGCAGCTCCAACCCGGCCCAAGGAAAGTCTCCCATAGGGCTCAATGGCACTCTGCAGCTCCAACCCGGCCCAAGGAAAGTCTCCCATAGGGCTCAATGGCACTCTGCAGCTCCAACTTGGCCCAAGTAAAGTCACCATACTGAAGCTTGAATGAATCCGAATCTTTCGTACTCGGCACGAAGACTACGAAAAAGTCGCGACAAAATACGAGCGCATCGTAACGGCTACGAAAAACTCGTGTTTTTTCGTGCAAATCGTATTGGTAATGAAAAAGTCGCGTCAATTTCTGAAAAAGTCGTAAAGGCGCCGGAAAAATCGCAAAATACCGAACATTACGAAAAAAACGCAATCGGCCGCATTCGCCCGGATCGTGAGTAAGTAAATGGGCCCCTAAGAGTTTGCAGTCTAAATTAACTTTTATTATGACGTAGACTTTCTTATTTTAAGACTATTTGCAATTTTTATTTTACTCTATGGTTTTTACTCTCTATTTAGCTTTTTGTCAGCAACTCTCCAGCTTGGGTTTTTAGCATCTATCTGGTCACTAGGGTCAGGTTTACCCTAGCAACCAGGCAGTGGTTTCAGTGAAAGAGTGGAAGATGAATCAGACAGGTCCTCAATAGAAAGAAAAGCAATAAAAAGTAACAATAACAATAAAATTGTAGCCTCCCAAAGAAATAGTTATTTGGCTGCTCGGGTCAGGGACTCCCATCGAACAGCTGGAAAGAGGAATACATTTTTTTTTAAAACCATAAAAAGTTAAAAATGAAGACCAATTGGAAAGCTGATAAGAATAAGACATTCTATAACATACTAACAATTAATTTAAGGGTGAACAACCTCTTTAAATGTTGCCATTCTCATTGGACGAGGCATTGGGCACAGATGCCAAGACTGAATGAGATATAGTGCTACAAAAGGTAAGTAGTGATAAGTAATATTTTTATTCAGGTTTTGGCAAAAAAAATGCCCATAGACTCCAATGGGTGGAAAAAAAGTTGTGCAGTATATAAAGTTACCATGAAAAAAACACCCATTGACTTCAACGCATTTGGCAAATTTTTTTCATTTCGCAAATTTTTCAGTGAAACAGAACAGATTCGCTCATCACTGGAGGTAAGATTTAGGTTTGAAAAGGCTGATGGACCATTCCTTATAGAGAGATTCATGGATAGGATTCTAAAGGTAAGGAGGAGCAAGAGAGAGAGGTTTAAGGCAGGAGACAGTGTTGGATGTTGGTGGCCAACATGGGAGGAACATGGGAGATGTCCAGGGACATATGGTGACACAACATAGGAGGAAAGCTATAATGTGCGGAGTAGTGACAGGCTTGGAACATTAAGAGAAGGATTTTGTTATTCTTTATTGACTGAGTAGCCATAATGAAGATTTCTGTAGTGTGGTGTTGGGTTGTGGAAGGGATGGGTGGAAGGTTAAGGGGAATGGATAAGTGGTTTAGCAGGTGCTTGAGAGAAGACAGAACAGATCTTGGCAATACTGTGTTGGAAATAGCAAAAGATTTTGACTGTGGTGTTAATTAGAGATTGAAATAGAAGGGTCAGAGAGCAATGAACATGCCATTACCCAAGGGAAGAGCTAAGAAAGCAAAGTGATTCTGCTCGAGAGGGAAGCAGGGTAAGGGTATTAAATATGGAAGACAAGCACAGAGCATTTGATGTATTTATTATGAGTAATTTAGTGATATTTCTGACACTAAGAAGGGGATTGAAGCACAAGAGGAGAAGTTTATAGTCGAGAAAGTCATGAGATTTTCTCCACAAATGCTCTGAAGATCACATTCAGGAGCCTTAGAATTAAGTATTGGCAAGATTTTCAAAGGGCTAGAAAATTCTTTGTAAAGCTGCAGCAACTGGCTTCCGGTTTAAGGGGGTGATGTCAGGGGCTGCCGGGGAGCACGCACATAGGGGCTGGTACTGTTGGTCGCCCTATCGCCTTGTTTGGAGAACAGTAACAGAACATTTTTAATGGTAATTTATGTAAAGTACTTGAAATAAAAACCATTGTGCAGGGTATATGCATTGTTAGAGGGGTATAGAATAGATTTTTAACTTAATAATATTTAGGGATATATTTATCATGCTGTGTAAAAAGTGGAGTGAAGCATTACCGGTGATGTTGCCCTTGGCAACCAATCAGCAATTAGATTTCAACAGTTAGAAAACCAGAGCAAAGCATCTGATTGACTGCTATGAGCAACATCACCAGTAATGCTTTACTCCACTTTTTACACAGCATGATAAATATACCCCTTAGTGTTACTGTTCCTTAGAGATCACAGGATCACAATAATATCCATTATAAGCACAATTACCAATAAAGGTTCAAAAGCACATACTTCATTGCTGCAAGGGATATAATGGTAATTTTAGGTTTGAGCCAGGTGACCAGGTCCTTCATGTGCATTACCCCAGCCACAGCATGAGCTTCTTCACTGCCCCCTTTTGGTGGAAGCAAGAACTGAGCCTTTATTTATTGCATGTAGAGCCACAGACTGGGCCAGATACCAGATTCCGCCAGGCATAGTAGTCAATATTTGCTTAAGAGCATGTTCCTCAGATCCTCACCAGTCTCTCAGACATAGTAAATATTACATTGTTACTTTTCACATTCCCATGTATACAGGCTACTGTGTGTAGATGAATACAACCTTGCATTTGCTTTGATCCCAAGCGTACCTTATGAGGATCCATATGAAAGGGGCGCCGTCGTAAACAAACTGCCACAGGGTCGGACTGGATGAGCTCTTAATGACACGTTGTCATGACCACGGCGACTTTCACTGAACAAGAAAAGAAAATGAATTCTCCCGGGGGAAATATTTCCTAATTAAAACTCTAAATTTGATGTATTTGCCTTGCAGCTACTGACATTGCGACCCAGAAACCTAAACATAATTTTACATTTCATTATTTGAGGCTTAAGGGAAATAAATTGGTCTCTGGTCCGCAGCTTCCATTCTTTATTAGTGATGTAGCTGTGGAAGCAAGTGATATAGTGGCTAAAACTGCCTAAACAAGATATAATAGAGATTTATTATCATAAATTCATTAAAATGCTAAGTGACTTGACTTTGTTCCTTTCCGGAAGAATTCTCAATAGGAGTAAAAGATGTGAGAAACCCAGGTACAGTGTCAAGGCTTAGGGCCCGAACTTGGTGGGAAAATGTAAGCAGTTCAAGGGTGTCCAAATTGTATTTCCACAGTTGCAGTTGAAATACAGCTCCCAGCATTGTCCTGCAAACGTTTACTGCTGGTGGAATGCTGAGAGTGGAGCTGCCATTGGTCCACAAGTTGGACTGGTGTATATACTGACGGGGGGCTGAAAGACTGAGAGAAAATGCCCTGAGGATTCTGTATTTTTCTATTTAATTTTATATATTCATAAATCCTAATTTTTAATTAATAAAACATTTGTTTGTCTTGTCTTCCCAATACATAGGGGCTCTCTTAAAGGAGAAGATTAGCCACATTAGTGCCACCTAGAACACTATTTATTATGCAGAAAGCTTTACCATACCTGAGTAAACAGCCCTAGGAGCTCCCTCTGTTTGTTTACGATAGAAGCTGCCATTTTAGCTTGGTCTCAGCAGCTTCTGTGCTGCAGCTCCAGCCGTTGATAGCACAGATCACACAATTTGATGGTAGGGGGATCAAAAAAAGGGAGGGAGAGAGGAGAGAGCTGCACAGACTCATGCCCCAAACCTGAAGGAGCTCTAAAGTAGAGGATGTCTGATACCAAAGAACATGTTTACACAAAAGAAGGCTAGAAGAGATAGAGAGCAGCGTTTCTGTGAGTGCTTATGGCTGTACATAGACCTTTCTGATAAAGCTTTCTTAGTTTTTACCTTTACTTCTCCTTTAACATTGCTCCTATGTCTGGGCCATGCAGCTTCCCCCCTCCATAATTCCAGGGTTTTTGCACCCACTACAGGCTATCTCAAATGTCTGTGCCAGCTGATAGGTGCAAGCTACACTAGGACACCAGAACTAATGGCGCACAAGTTACGTTCTCATCATTTTGGGTGCCATTCTCGCTATGTTTTACCCTAGATATGTGCTGAGCGGTAGTTTCTGTTTAATTACAGTTGAGCCACACTCATGAGTTTAATAAGCCACAAACATTGTCAGATGTTTTCTAGACTACGCTGGTTAGACAGACCAATACAATAATCGGGGTGTTGAAAGCAAATTACTCTAACTGGGTTTTCACAGCTTTCTCATTTCTAATACCCCCATCCATCTTCTCTATGCAGAGTGCAGGAAAAGTGAGTAAATGCTACTGAGTTTTATAGGACCCTGCTCTATGGATTCCTAAAAGGCTCGGCTTGGAAACATTATCCTATTTCTATTATGAAATAACCCAATAATTACAACATATTTTTTATTGGTATACGTGCTGCTCGACTTCTGTCAGCCATATTGCTTTAGTTATAAAGCGCATTACTTTGTATTGATCGGGTCAATGCTGGCCAATAATTAAGAGACTGCTGTTATTGTCTGTATTTAACTATGAAAATAAAGGAAAATATATTATAAGAACAGACGTCTCTTTACCTTGCATGCATTGTTGTGATGAAATGAGAACTAAAATGTGAAAAATGTTCTATATTTAATACAGAGTAGTGAGCCTTGTTTACCTCTATGCTTTAGCATTGCACTGCTTATAAGTTAGTATGGGTTACACTCCCTATCACTTCCCCAGCCTACTCTGACTCATGTTACGAGCCTTTGTTCTTATAAGATTTGCCATTCAACCATATATTAAGGTGAAATCGTACACATGTTGACATATATGCTCTCTGATAATCCATTGTTTCTCCCTAGAGATTGCTGTTCTGTGACCCAGGGCTCAGTCAATCCATCAGCACTGACTTCTCGGTCCTGCCTTGGTTTAACTCCACTAGTTGTGCTTCCATGTGGAGAATGCATGAGGGTGGGTACTACATGAGCCTGGAGGCAGTCAGATGGTTAAGGATTTGCCCTATCTCATTGAGTAATAGATTTATAGCAGTCTTTTCAACTGATCAGAATGATGGATTATACCGTAAGACAGGGATCCCCAACCTTTTATATCTGTGAGCCACAGTCAAATAGAAAAAGTGTTGGTGAGCAACACAAGCATGAAAATTGTTCCTGATGGTGCCAATTGCATTGATGGACCCAGTGTAATAAAGGGGCTGGTGGGTTCCTCCCTGGATAAGAATTAGTGGTCAAATTTGCACATGGACAGTATCCCATAGCAACCAATCAGTAATTGCTTTTTTCAGCTAGTTGCAGGTTGAACACCGAACACAAACATTTTATTGGTTGCCATGGGTTACTGCCCAGGGACACATTTGCCCTTTGTTTATAAATTATCCCCAGTACTTCTGCTTGTTGGGCACACCATGTTGACAAGGTGCAGGGTAGAAAATAGTTTAACTAGAGTGTAACCTAAACAGGGAAGGGGTTTGGGTGCACCAGCTTTGTGTATGGCATAACTGTCCAATTAAAAAGAATTCCTTCAAATATTAATGTTATATACGTTTTACATTGCATGTACAGGACAAAAACATGATAGTAGGAGCAAATGGGACAGAGTTCCCTCACTTTAGGCTCTATGAATTTGTAGAGTAAAAAGTCATAAAAGGTCCCAACCTGTCACTCAACTACTGTAGATCTAACAAAAACATATCCTGGGCAGTGTGAGCGACTTCTACTTTCCAAGAAAACAGCCTATTGAATAAGTGAGGTTGTGCTGATAAGTTCAGTGGTTTAACTAAAGGTTTGTGGGACCCACCACAACATCTTGGTTTAGACCCATGCACCCCCACATATACAGGTATGGGATCTGTTATCCAAAATGCTAGAGACCTGGGGTTTTCCAGATAAGGGATCCTTCCGTAATTGGACCTCCATACCTTAAGTCTGATAAAAATCATTTAAATATTAAATAAACCCAATAAGGATTAATTATATCTTAGTTGGGATTAAGAACAAGGTACAGTTTTATAATTACAGAGAAAAGGGAATCATTTAACCATTAAATAAACCCAATAGGGCTGTTCTGCCCCAATAAGGGGTAATTATATCTTAGTTGGGATCAAGTACAGGTACAGTTTTATAATTACAGAGAAAAGGGAATCATTTAACCATTAAATAAACCCAATAAGGGGTAATTATATCTTAGTTGGGATTAAGAACAAGGTACAGTTTTATAATTACAAAGAAAAAGGGAGTCATTTTTAAAAATTAGAATTATTTGCTTATAATGGAGTCTATGGGAGATGGCCTTTCCGTAATTCGGAACTTTCTGGATAACGGGTTTCCAGATAAGAGATCCCATACCTGTACAGCAATTGCAAGACAGTTGAGGCCCATGAAAAGCCCCCAATTTTTTGGATCTGCTACATCTATTCCTATGACTCTGGATATTTATAGTTGAGATTATAATCCTTCTATTTAACTCAACTTCTCACAAACTAATACATGTGACAGGGAGGGCGTCTGCAAATTTCTGATCTTTAAAGTGATCATAGGATAAAATGTGATGTGTGGCTTTACCATCTCTCTCTCTATGCGGCAAAAGGCTATTCGTAGAGACACCCTGCAGCATTACATTATTTATTTATTTACCCATACTTCCAGCTTCCACCCTGCTCCAGCTTGTTTTTTCTCTCTCCACAAGCGCAGTAGCAAGATTCTGCAAAAAAAAAAGAGAAACAAAATCACCCAAGCATGAAATCCTTTAAACAGAACACGTGGGGGTGCAACGGCTCAGAGAGAAGGCAGAGCAGGGCATCGAGGAGAGAGAAGTGTTACCCATAGAAAAAGAGAGGACTAATAAACGTAATACCTTTTTAAGTGTAAGAAGGATATGAGTATTTGTGAGGTTTTGTGGACCTGTGACAAGAGCTTTAGGGGCCGTGATCCCTAATTTTATCACATAGTTCTCCTGCTGTAGTTCGGTTATAACAATTAGACCCATGGGAATTGCTTAAGTACAGAATGTGGCTAATCCTTTATATATTTATTCATTGTTTAACATTGTGTTTATTATTTCTGGTGCCTATGGTTTTCTGTTTGTCTCATGGAAATATTAGGAGGTGACTGTCAACTATAGATAAATTAGAACCTGTCACTGCTGAGGTTGCTAGGATCGTAGGGGGGCCTGACTCATGAGCAATATTGTTTTGATAACCCTCCTATTGTGTAATAATTCCATTGCTGTAAGTAAACAGGGATTATTGCTAGCTGTACACAGCAGTAATTGGAATTGTCGGTGCGGGGACAATACCTTATGATTTATTATTGCTTGCACATAGACATACCTTAACATTGTCCCACCATACCTGTTCCACTGCACTAAGCACATTTCTGAAGGATAATTTGAGCATATACAATGGTTCAGTTAAACAAACAGAACAAATATTTGGGGAATATGTAATAACCTGTTAAACAATTCACAAACCATTTAGAAATAGTAGAAGTGTTAACATAAATGTTGCTTTTATTAATATGTTACATGGATGAGTGTCTAAATGAACATTTATCAGTCTCCTGTGTGCATCCAGTTGGGTTCCATACTGCTGTATTTGTTACCATTGGGACTAGGTTAGGCAATTAATTAAACAAGCATGCAGGAAGATGCAGCTACATAAACAAGACCCCAAAAAGCTGCCAGATATTTACTTTTGACAACATCATACATAAAGGATGGCCTGCACTTTATAAAAACTCTTTATTCTTTTTATAAATACTTCAACAAAAGACCTAGATTGTTCTCATGATTAAATAGAAGGTTTGGGTGCTTCAAGAGATTCTTTTGACTGATTTAACCGTTGTCTGTTGAGGGAAGGCTAGCAAGGGGTATTCTCCTGCTGAACTGTGGCACAAAGGGACAAAGGCCGCTGCCATAGCAGTTAAATACCATGAGAGAATCCCACTCAGTGAGTGTCTGCCTGTGAAGGCTGGACAAACGAAACCTCAATGGACATTAAAAGAATAGTTCAGTTGAAGACAAAAGGAGCAGAGAGACACATGGGAGAATGTTAGACATACGTGAGATAACAATTCATAGCATTAAGAACATTAATAACGCACAGACCTTTATAAAAACTTCTTGAAGGTGAAGTTGCAAAGCCTACACTAAATAAGTGCCAATTGCCAGTAACTGTGTCCCATCCAGTAATTGGCATATAAGAATTATGTTTGTGTGTGATTCGTTGGATATGTGCAGAAGTTTGTTACATCTATGCACACAACCCTGTGTAGGAAGCCTGGAATTCATGGTGGTGGTAGCTCCAGGGGTACCATCAATAGGTACACATGCTCATAAATCAGCATGAAGGACACAATGGCCACTGGCTCAGTTATGGAAATGCAAGGATCGTGTTTCGACATAAGTATGGCTGTGACTGCATTAATAAATGACTCCTATTGTTTCTTATTTATTCCTAATTGTATTCATACTGTAAAAATTCACAGTTATGCAAGTGGATATGCCGCACACTGTTGATTGTGCATTCATCTTTATAATCTATTCAGTATCTATTCAGTCATTTGGATCCGTGCTGTTGCATATTTGCAATATGCATCCATCTTTAAAGCTGCCCATACTTGGCAAGATCTAAGGCCACCAAACAAGCACAGTCATTTGGATCATAGGTCAGTGACTGGATCATATGGTGGGCCTGTGCTTATGTGTCAAAAGAGGACCACATTTACAGCCAAAGGTAACTATGGCCCAATATGATGATCCAGTCTACCTGGTCAATATGCGATCAAGTTCCAATCTGATATCCGTTATATACATTTACCAATAAGCTGCCAATTCTGTCAAGAGTGGTCGAATCAGAGGCCTTTTTGTTCCCTCGTATATGATTTACAGTAATTACAATTAATCCGCTTACATCGCAGCAGTAACTGAATTGTTAACATTAAACCAGTTTAAAATAAGCAAATGAGCAGTAGCTCGAATGTTGCTTGTGACATCACTACTCAGGCAAGCGCACATTCTTGGTTAATGAGCCCCCAAGAGACCCTGTGGCACATTGGGTTTATCCTTGGAATCTGTAATGCGCACAATTTAGAACTGACAGAACTGTAAGGCTCATAGCATTCTTACTGGATCTTTGTTTAATAAACCTAACATACTTCAACTTATAATTAAGCTATTTCTCTGAAATCTCTGAAAATGCCAACGTTTTTTGACGGAGTGTAATTAGAAAATATAATTTCTTTCTCAGTGACATTTCTACGTGGGTATGGAAGAATGAGAAAATATGAGAATACTCAGGCATTGGTGAGTCACAAGCACCACTGGGGAAAGTTCACTTTAATTAAATTCCAGGACTCCCTTGTGCTGCGCTATAAGTACACACAGGCAGCCGCACAATCCAACTACAACAATGATATCTCTCAACATCGTACAAAGTCTCAGAGCACTGGTCAATATTTATCTTGCTGTTCAACATGGACTGAGCCACCCTGCTACCTTTTACCAAAGTCACAGAAGAGCATTGGTGCCAAACAGGTTGCCAAATGAGCAATTGCTTGTCCATTTTGTCTACTCAAACTGTGAGCTGAACTGGGCTGATTTGGTTGCTTTACCTTCAGGCTTATGATATGATCACATGGGGAACCTGTCTATAACCATAAGGAGAGGACTATATTTACAGCAGGATCTTTACCATATGGTATTTTTTATGGTGTTTTAGTTATATATGTGAACCAATAAACTGCCAGTTCTGTCAAGAGTGAGCTGGTCAATAGTGATGAGCGACCCGTTTCACTGAAAAATTTGCAAATCTTTTAGTGATGCACCGAATCCAGGATTCGGTTTGGGATTCGGCCAAGATTCGGTCTCTTTCAGCAGGATTTGGATTCAGCCAAACCAAATCTAAAAAATCATGTGACTTTTTCTCTCGTGAACCCAGAAGTTGAAAATTTTCTACAGCATGAAGCAACTTTTGACCCTTCCAAACCGCTATTTAGGATTCGGATTCAGTTTGGTATTTGCCCGAAGGATTTACGAAGGATTCGGGGGTTCGGCCAAATCCAAACAAGTGGATTCGATGCACCCGTACTTTTAAATGATTTGTGAAACGGTGAAAATGATGTGCGCATCAAAAAAATTGTTGCACAAGTCATTTTTTTCACTGCACAATACATTTTTTTTTTGACACACGTGACAATTTTTGGTCTCATGGCAAATTTTTCCGTGCATTTCGCAAAAGAAAAAAAAGCACAGTAACATATGATTCATTAATTTGATTGGCCTTGATGTTTTATTCTCAGTTTTTGTTGCATGTATATTAGACCCCGTACTATTCACTTTCACTGCTGCTGCTTGGTTTCTAGGGTAAATCATAAAATCCCCAGCCTGAGATCTGTAAAACAGAAAACTGTAAATAATTCAAAAACCACAAAACAGGTTGTCCTAGAACAGTGTTCCCCAACCAGTGGCTTGGGTATAACATGTTGCTCCCCAACCCCTTGGATGTTGCTTCCAGTGGCCTCAAAGCAGGTGCTTATTTTTGAATTCTTGATTTGGAGGCAAGTTTAAATTGTATAAAAACCCAGTATAATGCCAAACAGAGCCTTCTGTAGGCTGCCAGTTCACATAGGGGCAATTACGTAGTCAATAATAGCTCTTATTTGCACCTCCAGGAACCTTTTCCATGTTTGTGTTGCTCCCCAACACTTTTTCAATTTAAATGTGGCTCACAGGTATAGAAGGTTGGGGACCCCTGTCCTAGAATAACACCATCTACAGATTCCTTTCACTCCAGTTTAACACTGATTTAAGGAGGGACCTGTTAAACAGGAATAAAATTGCAGGCCACTTAAAATAAATGCAGGTCTTGTCTTGAATCTCCTTTTAAATTGCCATTTTTTATTCCTAATTAGATTACATTTGATACTCGCGCCCGAGGAACTCACCGTCTCATTATTCTGTGGGGATAAGGCCTTTTGCATGGCTCATTGATTGCGGAAGCACTACAGCTAACAATACAGAAGCAGGACATTAGGAGAATGCTACGAAGCTAATGGAAGATGTTAATTGAAATACTTTACATGCCAGATATTCTGCTAAATGTCTGATTGCGACTCAACCAGCTGAACTCTATAAAGCACCTGTGCATTAAATCATGTGCATAAATGGATTTCATGTTGTGTTAGACCTGCCGGGCAACACACTGTGCCAAATAAAAATTTCTCTCGTATCACTACATAGGTAATTTGCCATAACCCCTCCATCTCCTTCTTTGCAAACTGCCGTGACCTGCTCTTGGCAGAGGTAGATCCCAGATCGAACCACATCACATCATATGTGTGGGGTTTACATTTTGACCTGATAATTTCAGAGTAATAAATTCATTTTTACAATGATGTTGTATCTTCCGCTGGCATGGCAGACAGGCAGCCAGAACTTCTTTGGTAGAATTATCTGATACCAAGCAGAATTAATTGATGGCAAGCTAACCATGCCCTAAGGCAGAAAACCTGGCCCACACCATGAAACCCCCATCCCCTTGCTGATTTCAGTTTCTTATTTAGGCAGAAGTCAATTCAGTTGCTTTAGCAAACTAGATATAAGCATCGGTGTCTTCTAAAGCTATGTTTTCTACCTTAGAGTGAAGACACACTGGGCTACTAGTAGCAGCTACTTTTTCATGGCTACTAAACACCAGAAAATACCCTGCCATAGACAATATTGAGAATTGCCTCTGCTAAAACACACATAGAGACAAGTATCAGTAAATGATGAGTATTGTCTATTTTAGTAGCCGTTTGGAGAGTAGTAGTCAGCACCAAGCCTTGTGATTAGTTAGAAGTAGTGCAGGTTCCCCAATGGCCACTTTCCATCGGCACATCCAGGTACAGAAGAACAGGAACAGCACCTCTTGTCTTTGTAGATTAAAATGCCTTTATTGCAAATGTAGCCCACTTTATCAACGGTTGTGGCACTACCTGCTGATATGTCACTGGTTGGCGCTTCCAGGAGTCCTGAGCCCCCGCTTAATATGGGGGAAGCAGGGATTTCTTTGATAAATGGCGTGCCTCCACCCAGGGCTCTGCTATGGGAGAACTACAACTCCCACCCTGGGAACTGATGTAGTGTATTAACCCCTCAATAGGATCCACTGGCTGCAGGCTGATTTGCCCCTCCCTGGGGTAACTCCTTACCAGTTGTAGTGGTCCTGGGTACACACACACGGAATACAGCAGATTGCAAATGAACAGATTGATCTTTATTGGGCAGACCTCTCCAGGAGTGTATCATCAGACAGTCAGGGCACATCCACAGGTTACATCAAAGCACAAGACCCTCGCTCAAAGGTACCCAGGGTACTCACGCCAGAATGATCTCCTCTAGGAGGTCCCTCCGGTACTACACGCCAAGAGACCCTCTCTTAGGGCTCTCCCCGGTACTCTCGCCAGGCAGACCCTCCACAGAGACTCACCCCCGGTACTACACCCAGGCTACTCTTTAGCAGGGTCCTCTTTCTCTTGGAGACTACCTCCACCTACACACTGTGTGCCCTAAACTTCCAGCTGATGTAATGCTGGTAGGATCTTAATACTCTACACTCCTGGAGGGGCAATGGCGGCCCATTCTTACCTACCACTCCCTACATGGCACTCCTAGAGTGTCCTAACACAGGGAAACTACTATCTACTCACAGGGGAGCTCCTCTCTCTAGAGGCTCCCAAACTAATATGGCTCCCAGCACATGGCTGTTTCCCTTATATGGGCCTATGCACCACCCTGTGACCATAACCCGAACTACAGGGGTCCTCCCCATTAACCACAGATGTACCAGGCTATACCCATTGTACCTTAACCATTACCCTCCCAGGGACCTATCCTAGGGGTATACATCCTGAGGGGCCCATTTTAGCAAACCCCTACACAAAGTTTTTTGGGGGAAACAACAACAGCAGCAATGTTTCAGGTCACAAAAGACCATTTATCAGCTATTTTAGTAGCCATGACAAGTAGCTGCTACTAGTAGCTCTGTGTGTCTTCACCTGGACAATGTAATTATGTAAGGCTTATGTAGGCCCATTATAGAAATCCAGAAAGGAAAGTAGGCAGCTCACATAGGGTAATAACTAACCATTGCAGAGGAACAACAGCGTAAACACTGTAAGAGTCCAGACTATACCCCATGTGTTATACGCTTGTGTGAGTGAACCTTCGTTTATGAGTGGGAAGAGACCGGACAGTGATTTGTGATGCACACACTCCCCGTGGGCATCTTGTGAGTTACCACTGAAAAAGGGACAAATCTGTATGCTCACTTCGGCTTTACTAAATGTAATATTCCTTTGTTACACTCTATTTGTTGGTATCTTCGGGTCCATTCTGTATTTGTGTTTAAGAAGTTATTTCCCTATGTGCACTCCCTACTTTCCTTTCTAGATTTCACAAGTGAGGACTGTATTTAAGGGAGCAGCAGGGGCATTTAATAAGTGGAGTGGCGGGATACCAATAGTACACAAAAACCCAAACAGCCCTTCAAAGGCCCAACATAAAGCTCTGGTCATGTCAGCGGGGGCCTCCGGCACCCACGGGAGAGGTGAAGTCAGGATCAAGGAGGAAGGCCGCTTCCAGCGAGTCCGAGCGAAGTACAGATGCAGGATAATCCAATAGAGAGGTCAGGTTCAGGCAAAGGTCACTAAAGGCAGGCAGCAAGGTTCAAGGTCAGAAACAGGCAAATAAACAGCAACAGGAAGCAGATAAGAATATTAGAGACCCAGGAACACAATAGGTATGTTGAGCTATACTCGGGCATTGAACCTGGGTCACTGGCGTCTTTTTGAGTTTGAATTTGGCGCCATAGCGCGTGACGTCATCGCGCCGGCGTCCTTGCGCCCACGTGGAGTCCTGGGCGCCGCCATCTTGGATTCGCCGCGCTGAGAAGGAAGACGCCGCCGCACACCAGGAGCAGGTAGGGAGCGGGAGCGGCGACGGTTCCTGACAGTACCCCCCCCCCCACGGGGGGCCACTGGACCACCAGGCCGAGGCTTCTGAGGAAATTGACCATGGAACGCCTTCACAAGACGAGGAGCATGTACATCAGAGTCTTTCTCCCAGGAGCATTCCTCAGGGCCGAATCCCTTCCATTGGACGAGGTATTGGAGTGATCCCCTGGAGAGCCTAGAATCTAGAATTTTCTCAACCTCGTACTCTTGCTGATCATCCACGAGGACGGCAGAAGGAGGGGACTGAGCAGAGGAGAAGTGATTGAACACTACTGGCTTCAATAAGGAAACGTGGAACACGTTAGGAATCCGCATCTCTGGGGGAAGTTGTAGACGGACAGCCACTGGATTGATCACCTCAGAGATGGAGAAGGGACCCAGGAACTTGGGACCCAGTTTCGGA
The DNA here is from genome assembly GCF_000004195.4 of Xenopus tropicalis. NCBI lineage: Eukaryota > Metazoa > Chordata > Amphibia > Anura > Pipidae > Xenopus > Xenopus tropicalis. Next base: position 131,224,387 of record NC_030682.2, read on the forward strand.
GATGGTACCTTCAAGCGGATGTTCTTGGAAGAAAGCCAGACTTTTTCACCAACCTTGTATGGAGGGGAAGGCTTTCTCCGACGATCAGCGAAGGTTTTGTGTACCAGGGAACTTTTCTCCAAATTAGACTTGGTGGCAGCCCAGATAACAGACATGTGAGCCGCCAGGTCATCTGCAGCGGGAACTTCGGAGAAGAGAAAATCTTGAGGGAAGGCCAAAGGATGTTGACCATACACTGACAAGAAAGGAGATCTTCCAGTGGAGGAATGACTGGCATTGTTGTGAGCGAATTCTGCCCACGGGAGTAAATCTGACCAGTCGTCTTGGCAAAGGGAAACATGGTTTCGCAGAAATTGTTCAAGAGCTTGGTTGACACGCTCTGCTGCCCCATTGGTCTGAGGGTGATAGGCCGAGGAGAACTGAAGAGATACTCCCAGAGACTTGCACAAGGAGCGCCAAAATCTGGACACAAACTGAGACCCCCTATCGGAGACAATTTCCACAGGGAAACCATGCAAACGAAAGATATGCTGTATGAAGAGTTGAGCCAGTTCTACAGCCGAGGGGAGTTTCCTCAAGGGTACGAAGTGTGCCATCTTGCTGAAGCGGTCTATCACTACCCAAATGACAGTGTTACCACAGGAGGGCGGTAACTCCACAATAAAGTCCATACCCAAATGCGTCCATGGGCGAGAGGGTACTGGTAAAGGATGCAGAAGACCGCAGGGTCGAGAGTGGCTGGCTTTAGTGGTGGCACATACAGTACAAGCTGCGACAAAGTCTCGGACATCCTTGCGGATGGTCGGCCACCAAACTAGGCGTCGAAGAAGTTCAAGAGTTTTTTCAGAACCAGGGTGGCCGGCTTGTTTGGAGCTATGAGTCTGCTGGAGAATGGGAAGGCGTAACTCAGGAGGTACAAATGCCATCCCTATGGGAGTATCTGGAGGAGCGGCAGACTGGCTTAGCAGTATTTGTTCAGCGAATTGGGGCAATACAGAGGCAATGATCCTGGATGGAGGAATGATAGGCTCTTGCTCTATAGGTAGACGATCCTCTGGAGAGAAACTCCGGGACAGGGCGTCTGCCTTCCGATTCTTGGTCCCAGGACGATACGTCAGGACAAAATTGAAACGGGAGAAGAAAAGCGACCACCTCGCCTGACGGGGATTCTGTCTCTTTAGAGACTGTAGAAATTCTAGGTTCTTATGATCGGTATAGATCGTGACCGGATGAGATGCTCCCTCTAAGAGGTGTCGCCATTCCTCGAGGGCGAGTTTGACAGCCAGGAGTTCACGATTCCCAATGTCGTAATTCTGCTCGGCGGAGGAAAACTTCTTGGAGAAGTATGCACATGGATGGAGCTTACCATCTGCAGAATGTCTCTGGGAAAGAATAGCACCTGCTCCTACATCAGAGGCGTCGACTTCAATAAAGAAGGGTAGATGGGGCTCCGGGTGTCGAAGAACAGAGGCTGAAATGAAGGCATCCTTCAGGGACTGGAAGGCTTCAAGGGCCACAGGGGGCCAACAATTGGGTCTCCCTCCTTTGCGGATGAGGGAAAGGATAGGAGCAATGCGTGAAGAAAAGCCTTCAATGAACTGGCGGTAATAGTTCGCAAATCCTATAAACCTCTGGATTGCTTTAGTACTCTGGGGGAGTGGCCACTTCTGGATAGCAGATACCTTGGCAGGATCCATTTCGAAGCCCCTAGACGAGATAATGTAGCCCAGGAAGGAGATCTTTGGTACTTCAAAAGTGCATTTCTCCAACTTGGCGAAAAGAGAATTTTCTCTAAGGCGAGAAAGGGCCTCTTTGACTTGGGAGCGATGGGTCTCCAAATCTTGAGAGAAGATAAGGATGTCATCCAGGTACACGACAACAGACCTCCCCAGGAGGTCCCGAAAAATATCGTTTACGAACTCTTGGAAGACGGCTGGAGCGTTGCAGAGGCCGAAGGGCATCACGAGGTACTCGTAATGCCCATCACGGGTATTGAAAGCCGTCTTCCACTCATCGCCCTCTCGGATCCTGATGAGATTATAGGCCCCACGGAGATCTAACTTAGAGAAAATCTTGGCCCCTTTTAGTTGGTCAAAAAGTTCTGAAATAAGGGGTAAAGGGTATCTGTTCTTAACAGTTATTTTATTGAGACCCCGGTAGTCAATACAGGGGCGGAGTCCACCGTCCTTCTTTTCGACAAAAAAGAAGCCAGCTCCTGCTGGAGAGGTAGAAGGACGGATAAATCCACGCTGGAGATTCTCAGAGACATACTCCTTCATGGCAGCCGTCTCCGCAGGGGATAAGGGATAGGTCCGCCCACGGGGTGGCATGATTCCAGGAAGGAGATCAATAGGGCAGTCATACCGTCGATGCGGGGGAAGAAACTCTGCTGACTTTTTACAAAAAACATCAGAGAAGTCCCTGTAGACGGAGGGCAGAGCTGAAAGACTCGTAGAGGAGACTGTAACCCGCTGGAGTGGCTGAGGAATTAAACAATGTCTTTGGCAGTACTGACTCCAACGGGAGATTTGACCCGATGACCAGTCAATGGAGGGGTTATGGAGTCGTAGCCATGGCAACCCCAGCACAACAGGAGACGAAGGACATGGGATGATCAGAAATGACATCTTTTCCAGATGTAGTGCTCCAATCTGCACAGATAGTTCACCGGTGGTTAAAGTGATGGTGTCCGTGGAGAGAGGTCTGTCATCGATGGCGAGGACCCGAATAGGAGGAGTCACTGGAAAGAGGGAAATGCCAACTTTTCTTGCGAATGCCAAGTCCATAAAGTTTCCTGCAGCTCCGGAATCAAGGAAGGCTGAGACTGGAATTGCCTGGGAGGGCAACCGGATCTGCACAGGAACATGAAATTGGTGAGATTGTTCCGCTGACTTAGGAACAATACTACCAGCAAAAGAAACAATAGTCTTACTTGAAGCAGGAGAATTCCCCAGCTTGACAGGGCAGGAAACCGCTAAGTGGGATTGTCCGCCGCAGTATAGACATAGGCCGGAAAGGCGTCTCCGAAGCTTCTCTTGTGCAGATAGTCGAGCCTTCCCAAGTTGCATGGGTTCCTCCGAAGGGGAAGAGGTAAACTGCGGGGAAGACGGTGGTATCATAGGGTTCTGGAAGCGCGGAGCCAGGACTGGATGAGACTTTTTACTCCGCTCTTTGTCAGCCTGATGTTCCTTAAGGCGAGTGTCTACCTTAATAGCGAGAGCAATCAAATCTTCAAGGGAGTCAGGTAGATCTCTGGATACCAGGTCATCCTTCAGACGGGACGATAGGCCTTGATAGAAGACTGCCTTATAAGCCTCCTCATTCCAGGAAGTTTCCGCCATGAGGGTTCTAAAGTCTATGGCATACTCACTGGCACCGAGACTGCCCTGGCGGATTTGCAGCAGGCGTGAAGAGGCAGTAGCGACCCGACCAGGGGCATCGAAGATGGTTCTGAACATCTGTAGAAATTCCTTCGCATCAAATGTCAGGGGTGACTGACTCTCCCAGAGAGAAGTTGCCCATTCCAGTGGTTTGCCCTCCAGACGAGACATAACGTAGCCCACCTTCGCTCGTTCACAGGAGAATTGGGAAGGTTGGAACTCAAACTGAATCTGGCATTGAGTCACGAATCCCCTGCAGGACTGCGGATTGCCACTGTAGCGCGGAGGAGGAGGTATTCGTGGCTCACGAGCTGGCGGCATCGCTGGCAGAGGAACCACCACAGCAGGAGGAATTTCCGCGACAGCGGGAGTAACGGGCAAACGGGACAAAATGGAATCAAGTACTTGCCCAATTCTGACTTGCTGGGATTCATACGCCTCCATACGGGACGCCAGCCCGCGAAGGGCTCTTCCGACGTCCGGTACCGCTTCCTCGGGATCCATGGCCCGAGTATAATGTCAGCGGGGGCCTCCGGCACCCACGGGAGAGGTGAAGTCAGGATCAAGGAGGAAGGCCGCTTCCAGCGAGTCCGAGCGAAGTACAGATGCAGGATAATCCAATAGAGAGGTCAGGTTCAGGCAAAGGTCACTAAAGGCAGGCAGCAAGGTTCAAGGTCAGAAACAGGCAAATAAACAGCAACAGGAAGCAGATAAGAATATTAGAGACCCAGGAACACAATAGGTATGTTGAGCTATACTCGGGCATTGAACCTGGGTCACTGGCGTCTTTTTGAGTTTGAATTTGGCGCCATAGCGCGTGACGTCATCGCGCCGGCGTCCTTGCGCCCACGTGGAGTCCTGGGCGCCGCCATCTTGGATTCGCCGCGCTGAGAAGGAAGACGCCGCCGCACACCAGGAGCAGGTAGGGAGCGGGAGCGGCGACGGTTCCTGACAGGTCAATGGCAGATTTTAGCTCCTCTAGCATTTGCAATGGTTTCCATATTGCTATATTACCAGGATCTGCCCTTCCCTGTGCAGAGGAATCTGCTTGTATTCTCCATAGCTTTTGTACATTTCTTATTACAGGTAATATATTCTTTGCACTGATAGTTTTATTCCTTGGGAACAGAATGTGTGGAGATGGAGTAGCTTTGTAAGAAAGTCATGACTCCATATATAAGGCCATACCAGTATTTAATATGAAAGTTGTTTCTTTCTAACACTTTGATTCAGATTGAGGCCCCTTTTATAGACCTCGCCCACTCTTTTTCCGTGAGGCATCTTTCTTATCCGCAGGCTTATGCAAATGCCTATTTAGTTGTGATTGTCTGGGAAGGCTTAGAATAAATTTATTAAAAAGGAAAAGATTATATTGAGTAAACCATTTGAGAAGGTACAGCACTACTCATGTGCTCTTTTGAAATTGTTATAGGAACAGTTATTTTATCATTATTTTTTTTTCTGTTTCTGTTATATTAATTAGAGATGCCTTTCCTGCAGTCCCACCCAGCTGGGGCCCCAGCTTTCCTGCATTGCCTCCACCCCTGTTTTTTGTCTTTCATGCCTTTCCAATGATGCATAATATTGTGGTCTTTCAAAGAAAGTGTAACGACCATTGCTATGGTACCTACTATATTTCTAAACTCATAGCACACTTGTCTCTGTTTCTATAAATACATCCATGAACCATTTCTGGCATACAAAATCCTTCTGCTGACATTCAAAGCCCTTCACTCCTCTGCTCCTCACTACATTTCTTCACTGGTCTCCCTACATGTTCCTGGTCGTCTCCTCCGCTCCTCTCAGAGCCTCCGTCTCTTTACACCATCCACACCCACTGCGCTCTCTCGCCTTAAACCTTTCTATCTCGCTGCTCCTTACCTCTGGAACTCTATCCCTGAATCCCTCCGTAGGGAACACTCACCCACTCTCTTTAAGAAAAAACTCAGCTGTTACCTTCTGGAGCACTAAAACATTATTTTGCCCAGTCCTGCGCTTAAGGGCAAATACCCATACCTGATGCACTCTTACCTTCCAGTTTGTGCCTGTATGTTACCCAACCACTCAGATTGTAAGCTCTACGGGGCAGGGACCTCCTTTCTACTGTGTCTCATACCACATGGCACTTATATATATATATACATATATGTATTTATTGTATTTATTTATTATATCACTTGTCCTCCCTGTGTGTAATTCTGTATTCTGTAAGACTGTACATCGCTGCGTACCCTTGTGGCGCTTTATAAATAAAGTTATACATACATACATACATACATACATACATATGATCCTCAACTTTTCTAATGTGTTTACCAGAAGAAGGGAGCTGCATGCAGAATGTGGGTATAACGTCCTCCTGGCTTGGAAAGCAACAACATTTTCTGGTTCTCATATACTGTAAGTATTAGTATTGAATGCTGGCATTAGAAGTAAACTAAATTTTCCAGTATAGTCCTTGCCTATCCTGCTGTTCTTTTCTCTCTCTACAAGCTGCCTTTGCCAGAGATTTTGATTAAAACAATAGAATGTTCATTGCACGTGTGTTGAACAAGGTACACCGGACCTTACATTTTCAGACACTTTCAGAATAACAGTAATAGAAAACAGAAAACAATTTTAAAAAATCATTATTTATGTTCTGTTGGAAAACAATAAGTTCTGTGAAGGTAAACTGCCCCTTTAGGCATTGATACTCCTTGCTTTAAAGGTACATGCACAAAAAAACATCTTGTGAGATTAATATAAGGGTGCAGGGAAGTTCTGTGCTGTATGGAAGGACAGTGTGGCTATGCAGATACATATTGTGAATGCCTGTCCATAGATATCTGATTTTATTATATTGCTCTGACACAGTATTCAGTAGATTATATGTCATTGGTGTGGGGGGATACATACTGAACAAATAAAGAAAAATGAAGAAAAAATAAAAAAGAGGGGAAGAAAACCCCCAAAGAGGTTCAACTCTCAGCGCATAACCTTATGACCCATGAAATATATGGAATAATTGTTGATCTCGCAGTCATCTCAAACGCAGGTTCTCAGGTACTCAAATAACAGCACATTCAATCCAAGTTGTGTTGACAAGTGTATCAAAAAGTAAATAAGTCAATAAATAAATCAATAAATATAATAAAGTCAGTAAATAAGTCACAAGTTTGAGACAAATCTCGGAGGCGGCTTGCTGCAGTCCTATTCTGGGGGTGGTTGGGGGACATTGATTGCTATATTATGATTTTCTGGTTGCTTGCTCGCTGCTGGTATTATACATTCTACTTCTCTCCCCTCCTTGATTGATTTTTAACCGGGGTTATGATTGTAATATTTTTTCTAATCAATAAACGTGTGGTTTTTAAATGGCTTATGAGCTGAGAGTTGAACCTTTTTTGGTGGGGTTCTTTTTTGTTTTGTGATTGTTTTAACCCTGGGAATTAACGCGCCCAATGAGGAGGGGTAATTTAGTTCTCCTAAAATGATTAGTACCTGTGCGTGGCAGCTCAGAAACCAGTGCAATTAGCATCATACTTTGCTTATATGCTGAGCTAGCCTTCATTCCCTGCTTGATCATTTGAGACAACCCCTACGCTCAGCTTCTAAACAGCTTCTCAAAGCAAACTGAGCACGTACCCGTTACTGATACTTCTAACAGAATGCAAGATGGGGAGCTCCTGTGACAGATTTGAAGGACTAGATTGAAAATCTGAACCTTTAGGCTGATGCAAGAAGTACAGTATATAAAATATGGCATTTCTAGCCATACTTATTTTATGGTATAGTTCTCCTTTAATGGAAACTGTGCAGTTTTTGGAGCATCTGGTCATATCTTGGTATAACATAACCTTGCCATGGAGAATCAGGGGAATTCACTTAATTTTGATTTGTACTTGGGATCAGATTATGGGGGGCAGTCTGGGATCCCTGTAGCCTTTGTGTGTAATTTTTATTGATAGTATTATGAAACACGAGGTGGGCATAGAGAGTACTGTATCTATTTTTGCTGGCGACACTAAATTGTGCAAAACTATAAGTTTCATGCAGGATACTGCTGCTTTACAGAGCAATTTGAAAAAATTGGGCAGCAAACTGGAAAATGAGGTTCAATGTGGACAAGTGCAAAGTTATGCATTTTGGTAGAAATAATATAAACGCGAACTATCTACTGAATGGTAGTGTGTTGGGGGTTTCCTTAATGGAGAAGGATCTGGGGGGTTTTGTAGATAACAAGTTGTCTAATTCCAGGCAGTGTCATTCTGTGGCTACTACAGCAAATAAAGTGCTGTCTTGTATAAAAAAGGGCATTGACTCAAGGGATGAGAACATAATTTTGCCGCTTTATAGGTCCCTGGTAAGGCCTCACCTTGAGTATGCAGTGCAGTTTTGGGCTCCAGTCCTTAAGAAGGATATGAATGAGCTGGAGAGAGTGCAGAGACTGCAACTTAACTGGTAAAGGGGATGGAAGATTTAAGTTATTGGGTTAGACTGTCAGGGTTGGAGTTGTTTCCTCGCTTGCGAGGGGACATGATTACTCTGTACAAGTACATTAGAGGGGATTATAGGCAGATGGGGGATGTTCTTTTTCCCATTAAAACAATCAGCGCACCAGAGGCCCCCCCTTTAGATTAGAGGAACGGAGCTTCCATTTGAAGCAACGTAGGGGGTTCCTCACGGTGAGGGCAGTGAGGTTGGGGAATGCCCTTCCTAGTGATGTGGTAATGGCAGATTCTGTTAATGCCTTTAAGAGGGGCCTGGATGAGTTCTTGAACAAGCAGAATATCCAAGGCTATTGTGATACTAATATCTACAGTTAGTACTAGTGGTTGTATATATAGTTTATGTATGTGAGTGTATAGATTGGTTAGTATAGGCTGTGGGTGCTGGGTTTACTCGGATGGGTTGAACTTGATGAACTCTGGTCTTTTTTAAACCCTATGTAACTATGAAACTACTTGATGTTTACAACTTGTACTTTACAAAAGTTTTTTTTTTATCAGAATGACAGTTACCCATTAACTTTGTTCTTGAATTGTACCTGGTTGCTACACAGCTCAGTTATCACCTGCTAGAGAAAGCCCAGTGTAATCATAACAGCCTGTAGGCCTCACTGCTAAAGTATGTTATGACAACAGGCAGCTATTGTTAGGAAGCGAATGTACTCAGTAATTTCCTGGCTTAGAGGCACTGGGGAGATTTATGTTCTGTTCTAGTGGTAAACACAGTTGTTCTTTCCTGAGGGCAGCCTGCAATATGCTGCATCATAAGAGCCGGTCCCAGTGGAGCACAACTGTATTTCAGGAAAGTCTCTCATACAGTAGCGAGAGTGAAGCTCTCTGTTGGACATAACTCAATCTTTGTCAGCTCAAGAACCTTTAGGGCTTTGGTACATGGCACAATTTCCAGTAAAAGGCTCAAATGTGCCTTCTCTTATGTAGTTATGTAATATAAGGCACTAAGTTTGCCCAATAACTGTAACCCATAGTAGCCAATCAGCCGGTAGAATTTATTGGCCACCTGTTTTAAAGCAAACATTGCTTTCATTGCTATGGGTTACTGCTCCTGGGCAAACCTAGTGCCTTTTATTCTATATAGGGGTTATAGAGCCTTATGGTAATCATTCTGCCAGTGCAGGGTAACGGAAACATTTCCAAGTGATAAGCACATTACCAGTGGGTCAGAGGGATTACCATGCATTTTGCAGCTCAGCCTGCAGGTTGCACTGTGCTCTACCGACCTTAGAGCATGTCTCCAGGGCGCACAAGGAAAACTAGATTATTATTATTAACATGTATTTATAAAGCGCCGACATATCCCGCAGCGCTGTACAATAAGTGGGTTTCATACATTGGACATACAGAGTAACATATAAAGCAATCAATAACCGATACAAGAGGTGAAGAGAAGAAAACCCTGCCCAAAAGAGCTTACAATCTACAAGATTTTGAAAACTTTGCTTCTTAGTAAGTTTAGGTGACTTTTAGGAGCAAACTTTTTTCAAGACAAAGTAAACACATAAGGCTCAAAAATAAAAAATGATTGGTGAACTTTGTATAAAGTACTTACGAAAAAAGCTTCAGCTCCTAGTTGTTGCTCTGTGCTGCAACCAAATACAACTGCAAAAATCCAAAAAGTAGGAAAAAAGCTTCAGCAGATTTACTGCAAACCATTTATTGTGGGTGGTGGTAACACCCACTACCCACAATAAATGGTTTGCAGTAAATCTGCTGAAGCTTTTTTTCCTACTTTTTGGATTTAAACACATAAGGCATACCTCCCGACATTTGAAAAATGTTAAGAGGGAAAAAAGAAATGCGCTTGTAGTGTGGTGAAAATTGTTTGACCACGCTCATTTTTTGCAGCCACACTCCCTAAATACAACATTTGGCTGATTATCTAAAGTTTGGACACATTTCTGGGGGTTTTGTTTAATGTGTTATTACAGTTTTGCCAAAAAAGGTGAAATTGCCCTTTAAGCTGCGAGACTCAGTTCCCTCAAGAGACCTATTTAGCTTATTAGTTACAATTGTATCTCAGTGCAGGGTGGGCTTTTTACCTTTCTGGGCTCTCTGCCAAAAGCCACTTATTTAATTAAGTCTGAGAAACAGTGTGTCTAAGTGCAGGTGTTGCTTGTTAAGTTTTCTGGACTCTCTGTCAAAAGCCTACTTATTTAATTAATTTTTAATTAACTTTGTATCTTTTTAGTGTTCAGTGCAGGAGATCAAAGATAAATAAAGGACTTTTCAATAAGAATCAATGACTGGGGGCTGAGCTGTTAAAATCGGGACTGTCCCACAAAAAATCGTGACACTTGGGAGGTATGTATAAGGGGTAATTTACTACCTGCAAAAAACTACCTGGTTACTACCTGGTTAAAAATGCAAAAATCAGGTGCAGTCTGCCATGTTTCAAGCACTTTGCACCCTGTCCGGCCGCAAGGTGGCCATATCGGGGAAACTTCTGTCGCCAAACGAGCAGATCTATCAATGTTTAGCCACCTTTAGGGAACGCCAGTAGGTACAGGCTGCAATGGAGCACAGTACTTGCTGCACAGACAGGGTTGCCTTGTACCCACCGGAGCTGTGGTCTACTCTTCTCACTAGATTTTTTATCCAATGGCTGGTACAAAGTGTGATCAGACTCCGGATACAAGTCATTTTTTAATGAGCACCAAGGTGTCCTCCCTTAAGCCCTGGTGTAAATAAACAGATAAAAAAACTACTTTAAGCTGAAATAGCATTGATCAAATATGTCCTCAAATTTCAACTAAACCAAAGGAAAACTGTAAAAAATGCATTCAAGCAAAACTGGGCCACACAGGAGCAAATTAAGCGATAATTAGATTTCCCAGAAGTGAATAATCCCCCGATCCCCGAAGCAGCCACCTTGGGCACATACAGTAACTGAAAATGGAATGATATCTCACTATTGCTAATTTACTGCTCGTTAGTATTGCAAATCAGTTCTAGGAAGCGCATTTGTCTCTTACAAAATGCAGTTATCAAAAGGTTCTGCCTCCCATTGTAAACGTAGCAGCGGCACATTTATTTGTGTATATAACACATTTTGTATCAAACCGCAGCACTTTCAGAATAAGAAAAGTCTCTTGTATTATTGCATATATTATACACAAGCAGCAAGCCCCATTGAGGAACAAAAGCTCATTGTGCCCTGCCTGTCACGTACAATGTAACTAAAATGATTCATTAAATATTCTTTGTCATAAAGCACATAGAGCTATAGGTTATTTTGCAGGGAAAGAATTAGGTTACAAAGATAGCATTATGTGTGTTTTGAGGTGGGGGGAGCATATTAATGATATATCACATTTGAAAAGGTAATACAGGTATGGGACCTGTTACCCAGAATGCTCGGGACCTGGGGTTTTCCAGATAAGGGATCTTTCCATAATTTGGATCTACATAACTAAGGTCTGCTAAAAATCATTTAAATATTGAATAAACCCAATAGGACTGTTCTGCCTCCAATAAGGAATAATTATATCTTAGTTGGGATCATGTACAAAGAAATGTTTTATTATTATAGGGAAAAAGGAAATCATTTTTAAAAATGAGATCTATTTGCTTATAATGGAGTCTATGGGAGATGGCCTTTCTGTAATTCGGAACTTTTTGAATAATGGGTTTCCGGATAAGGGATCCCATACCTGTATAAAAAAGGTTTTTGTGTGTAAAATTTACCACAATGTAGGTCTCTATAAACATACATGGCATTAAGAGCTTTTATGTAAAACCCTGCTTCATCTAAATAAACCATTTTTATAAAAATATACTTTTTTAGTAGTATGTGCCATTGGGTAATCCTAAATAGAAAACTTTTTAAGTACTAAGGGCTGAGCCCTAGGATCATGTGATTCTCACAAGCCAAGGCACACATACATGATATGGAAGTTATGGCAACTGATTGTATAAGTGCATGGATAATGATCATGATGATGACTATTATTAATGTAATTATAAAGTGCCAGCATTTTCCTCAGAGCTGTATATAAGGAGGGTAAATGTATCAAGTATATAGATTACATACAAGTACTGACCCATACACATACTTTCCCATACACGTACTGACCCATACACGTACTGACCCATACATGTACTGACCCATACACATACTTTCCCATACACGTACTGACCCATACACGTACTGACCCATACACCTACTGACCCATACACGTACTGACCCATACACGTACTGACCCATACACGTACTGACCCATACAGGCCCCATCAGCCAATCAATGGACAGAGTTCTGCCTTTTGCTCCCACACTACTTCCTGTTACAGTTAGAGCTGCATTATTTCCTGTCAGGTGATCTCTGAGGGAGCACACAGCCCATCACTAAATAAGCAATATTCACTGATATATATATATGTATGTATGTATGTATGTATATTTTTATTTATAAAGTGCTACTTATGTACGCAGCGCTGTACAGTAGAATACATTAATACAAACAGGGGGTTAATAAGATAATAATAGATAAATACAAAGTATTACAATAAATACAAAATAAATACAAGATAAATACAGTTGCAATAAGTTAATAGTCAAAGACACAAGAGGATGGAGGTCCCTGCCCCGTAGAGCTTACAATCTATATGGGAGGGGTAACTTACAGACACAAATAGGCAAATGTAAGTGCTGTAGGACACAGTGGGTGACACTACAATATAAGTGCCAGTTCCCAGATCAGGTGCTGGGTGAGTGCTCCAAAAGGGAGTCTTTAAGTTTAGTTTTAGTTTTAAAAAGACTGAGGGAGGATTCTCTCCGGAGGAAATCAGGGAGGGCATTCCCAATGTGAGGGGCAGCAAGGCAGAAGGGTTTAAGGCGGGATACTGCAGTAGTAGTGGGGGGCGCAACCAAACAATTGCTCTGCGAGGAACGAGTCGGCCAGGAACGTACGGAGACACAAGGGAAGAGATAAAGTGAGGGGCAGAGGAATGGAGGGCTTTGAAGGTTAAGAGAAGGAGTTTGTAGGATATTCTTTGTTTAATAGGAAGCCATGATAAGGACTTTAGCAGGGGAAGGGCCTGAACTCTCCTGGATGAGAGGAGGAGAATTCTGGCAGCAGTGTTTAATATAGACTGTAGGGGGGAAAGATGGGAGTTAGGGAGGCCGGTTAGTAGCAGGTTACAGTAGTCCAGTCGGGATAGGATGAGAGCATGCCTGAGCAGCCTAGCTGTTGCAGTAGAGAGAAAGGGACGGATTTTGGCAATATTGCGTAAGAAAAAGTGACAGGTTTTGATAGTGGAGTTAATGTGGTCAGAAAAGGAGAGACTGGAGTCAAAGATCACCCCCAAACGCACCGAATCGACAGGGTCGATGAGGGTGCCATCAATAGAGATAGAAAAGGGGGGGGTTGGATCAGGCTTAGGCGGAAAGATCATTGTATATATATATATATATATATGTATGTATATGTGCTTCAGTCGAGAAAAGCAACGTATCTCCCACTGTATATGGGAGCTAGAGCACTTATAGAAAGCATATGTTTTCTCCTTAAAAATCAGACAAAGTTTCCATGGCTACATCAGCAGCAGCCTATAAATATACTAACACAGGAGGTGTCAACAGAAATGTTTCATGTGCTCTACTCCTACCCACTTACATACGATATATAAGGATAGGAAGGTCATTGATTATATTAATATTAAATGTTGGCCTATTAGCTTGATGTCAGGCTGATTTATTTTATGCTATTTGACTGACTGGGCTAAATTTGTAGGCAGTAATTGGCGCTTAATTACCAGTACCCACATTAGAAAGCACAAAGGGTGCTGGGAGTTGTAACACCCAATGTTTTATTTCTTCCTTTAACAGGGTAAGTGTTCTCAAATACTGTCACACTGGTCAAAGCAAATCAGAACACATTTTACAGTTCACACATTAGTTAAACAGACAGGTTGGATAAATTTTACACACCAGCAAGATCACTTTCCAGTCTCTCCAGTGTCCCTTTCCATTCTCACCATCAGCCTCCAGTGCCTTCCTAGGGGTCCAGACAGCATTCCCTCCTTTACAGGGCTTAGCCCAAAACACCAGCCTTTCCAGGTGCTCTGAAGTGGGACTCCAACACTGTTCACCGCTACTTGCCAAATCCCATAGGCCCTTCCTGCACCCTAACTATCCGCTCCCACCCTGACTGGCAGGGTACCCACTGGGAAGCTATGCTCACTCCTTTGTGGGGCTTTTAGATGCTCATTCTCACTAGCCTGAAATACCCCACACTACTATAGTGTGCTATTACACAAGCTAGGCCCTCACTAGCTTACTTTTCCTGCCTCATCCTGTGTGGGGAGCCTATGCTGGGCAGATAACTTCCTTCATGAACCTTCTTCCCATGAACATTCTCAGTTTCCTCTGCCGGCCTGTTTTGTACCCTTTCTGGGCTCTACCCTCCCAGAGCTTTGCAAAATTCTCCAAACACAATAGCTCTCTCTAGAGGCCCCTATATTGCAACTGTTAACTTTTTACATGACTCACTAGCTCCATTTTGTGGCCAAAACTAAAATTAAACCTTTCTACCCCCTAATAAATTCATGGGTACCATGTACGTGTATCCTAGTGTCCGATGGTCGGAACAAATGGTCAGAAATTGCAGGAAGAAACATCAATGTGACGGTTGGGTAGTATAGTCAAAGTGTATGAGTGTAATAGCATATATATATATATATATATATATATACACGTTGTATATATATGGTAACGTTTTGCCAACCTTATTACAGGTAGTCCCTCATGGGAAGGTTTTTGTCAGCTAACAGCCAGGCCTGATTTACAGTTGGGAGGGGAAGATATTTCCTCTTTCTGGATTAAAGTATTTCCTGGCAATGCAGTAACCTTTTTTATCTATTATTCTGGCCTTTGGATCATGGGAGCAGACAGAGCATCACATGGGTCGATAAATAGGGTGGAGTGGGCGGGGAATGGGGTGGAGTGGGCGGGAAAATGTGCCGAGTATAGGCGGGTCTGGACTTATAGGGGGTAATTTGTCAGCGGAGTGGGGTCAGAGATGGGAGGGATTCTTAGGGTATTAGATATTGCCAGAAAATTTGTAATTCCAGCCCAGGCCCTAGCTGGTGATTTACCAACTGGACCAGTCAAATACCGGCTGGGTGGTAAGCCTAGAGCCAGGTAGATTCCTGTAGGAGTAGTAAGTGCCAGGATAGATTTCTAGTAGCTTACACTAAAGCTGGCCATACACGCACCGATGATATCATATGGAACCTCGTTTCGTATGATATTCGGTGTGTGTAGGGCAAGTCGGCGAGTCGACTGATATCGCAGGAAGCTGCTGATATCGGTCGACTCGCCGATCGGGCCGGTTAAAAGATTTTGATCGGGCACCATAGAAGGCGCCTGAGCAAAATCTGCCGTCAGGGCTGAATCGGCAGAAGGAGGTAGAAATCCTATTGTTTCTACTCCCTTATCTGCCGTTTCAGTCCTGAACTGTTAGTGGCAGATTGATCTACAATCGCCACGTGTGTGGCCACCTTAAGAGAGGCAGGATCAGGGTAATTAGCAAGCAGTCAGAGGCAGTGAGGAGCCAGTAAGGGTTAGTACCCTGCGGTAACAAGGCCATTGATATAGGGACTCAAGTGGTTAGGGATAGAGAGTTACTTGGAGCGTGGGACCACTGTGAGCTTTGCGTAGCGCTGGGGATTGTTTCACAAAGGCAGTGAGCGCTACCTCGGGTGCTGTGAACACCAAAGCAGTGACTGTGTGAGTAACAACTGATGTGAGAAAGTAATTGAAGCATTTACTGATTTGTGAACT
The DNA here is from genome assembly GCF_000004195.4 of Xenopus tropicalis. Taxonomy (NCBI): domain Eukaryota; kingdom Metazoa; phylum Chordata; class Amphibia; order Anura; family Pipidae; genus Xenopus; species Xenopus tropicalis. The sequence goes on from NC_030682.2 coordinate 131,240,055, forward strand.
TTTACCATCAAAGTCAGCACCACTAACGAGATTGTGAAACTATTCCTTCAATAAAGAGTTTATTTGGTTAAAATGAGGCCCATCACCTCACCTTAGGACAATGGGAGGGAGAGAGAACTGTTGAAATTAACCCTATTCAAAGTGAATGTGAATCACCACTTTGTGCCTTGTTCCATCAAATACCTTGCGCATATCTCACGAAAATTCATTACCTAGGAATATGTCTTCGTTTTACAGGATTGGGAACCAGTTTTTAGTATTTTGTCCCCCCCCCCCATTGAGTGGGAAAGCACCAGGGCAACCAAATGCTAGGAAGTACCCAATTAGCCTTGAGGGGCAACTTTGGGTTACACTGCAATACACATGTTTTGTGACGATTTACATGATTCCTGTTAGGAATGTAACTTCAGACATTTGTTACCCAAACTGGAGGACAATAAGCGCGGGCAACAAAAATCCTATCTGCCATTACCCTTAAGGTAGCCATACACGCTAAGATCCGCTCACTTGCTGAGGTCGCCAAGTGAGTGGATCGTCTCCCGATATCCCCACCTACAGGTGGCAAAATTGGGCTAATTCAGCCGTTTGGCCCCGGGGCCAAATGATCGAATTAGAACGACAGGTATAGGCGTCCAACAGTTCGGGGACCGCATCAATAAGCCAATGCAGTCCCCTATCCGACTAATTTTCAAACCTGCCCGATTTTAGGCCAGATGTTGGTCGGGCAGGCCCTCATTAGTGCCCATACACGGGCCGATAAGCTGCTGAATCGGTCTAAGGGACCAATATCGGCAGCTAGAATCGGCCCGTGTATGGCACCTTATGTGTGAGTGGCCAGCTTTATTCACTTTGCTTGATCCTGGCTTTCAATGGCTGGTGATAAAATCAGATAAGCCCCCATGGTATCCGTCTATCCTGCAAGATCTTTCCAGTCTTTTCAATCTCCCATTAATCAGCACAAGTGCTGCGCAGAAGGTAATTAACACTTCATGTTTTCCCAGTCACAGCTCAAGAAATGTTGTGCCAAGTAAGGAGACAGACATTTTTTAATTAAAAATATGCATTTTAATATTCTCAGAAGTGCTCGTTAATTAGTGTAACTGGTAGTGTAGATGGTATCTCTGGGTTTAAAAAGTGTTCTCCTGAGTTAGAGAAACTTTATGGAATTAATTGAAGAAATGGGATGATTTCCTGTCTATTAGAGCAATGTCACCAAAGTGCAAGTTTGCATTATCGCCTTCATTGGCTAAAAACTAAAAAACGGTCTAATGTCTATGCTTGATACTCTATTGTCCATTCTTATCACTGGGACACTCAGGTTTGGCCAGCCTGTCTCCCTCCAGATGTTGGATTGCCAAATCTCTAGATAGGTGGCCCATACACAAGGTACTGATCATACAGTATGGACAGCAATCAAAGAAATGACGGAAATAATGGACCTGTGTGCACGGTCACTATCTCCACGAGTCAAGGTGAGAAGCTTACAGCCGGCAAACAGCAGAGAGCCACTTTTACATTACATTAACATTTATTTATAAAGCGCCAACATATTCCGCAGCGCTGTACAATAAGTGGGTTACATACATGGACATACAGAGTAACATATAAAGGTGAAGAGAGCCCTGCCCAAAAGAGCTTACAATCTTTCATTAATTACCTCTGCTTTATTGAAATGGGCAAAATACACATATTTTCAGTCTGCGTTAAACAAGGTCTGTGCTGAAAAGGTGTTTTAATATTCTTGTAATTAAAATTGCATAGTTCCTGTATGTTATAAAGAGTAAACTATACATATTTCTTGCCTTTTATCCATTAAAGTGGGAGGAGGGATTTTGAGCTCCTCCCTCATACCAACACATCAAGCATTATAGGTAAGAGGGGTCCATTATCCAACAGGTTAAATAGCCAAAAATATTTGATATAAATACATATATTAAATAGGCATAGACAAATAATAATTAATTCTGAAGGTAACTCTATATATTGGGCTCCAAGGATAATAAAGATACTGCAAGGCAGAATTAAAGTGAGTTAGGGAAATATATTTATTTTTGTAAAATGTACAGTAACTGTTTCAGCAATAAACTAATTACGTCCTTAAATTATATCAATCAGTTTTCTGCTGTGGGCAGTGATAAAAGAGTGATAAGAATTCAATTAACTTCAAAGCAGTCAGTGTGCATTAGCTTTCAAAGAAGTAAAACAGACTGTCATTTTTTAGGCTTAATTGAATCAGGTCCCAGTGCTGACTGACCCAGATGTAGGCCGCCCCTTGATTGGATTTCTGCCTGTTAATGATCCTGTACAAAAGCTTCTGAAAGATGTGTGAGAAGAAAAGGCCCGGCCTTTATTTGCAGCTCAATAAATATTGTGTGAGAGAGACGAGAGATGAAAGCGCAACTGTTGCTTGGTTTATAGCGTCTCTGCTAAAATGAACCATTAAGATCCAAACAGTTACTAGCCCATTTGTAACATCAGCAAGTTCTGCACAGAGGGGTTCAGTATCTTGAAATTAAATCAGTCTTAAACCAATACTACATATGGGTAAGTATCTAAAGCCCAATAATAAGTATGAGATATGTATAGAATTAAGAATGAACCACATGATGGAACAGGAAATGGAAACAGTTAAATAAACACCACAACTACTTATTTACACCAATACGATGTTACCTTCTCTGACTCTTTTCTTTGTTATAGGTAAATTACTTACTTAAGTTTTATAGCCACTTTGTACAGTATTTGTCTAAGGCAGGGGTCCCTGACCTTTCTTACTAGTGAGCCACAGTCAAATGTAAAAAGACTTGGGGAGCAACACAAGCACCATAAAAGTTCATGGAGGAGCCAAATAAGGGCTAAGATTGGCTATTAGGGGCCTCTATGCACACTATCAGCTTACAGGGGCTTTATTTGGTAGTAACTCTTGTTTTTATTCAACCAAAACTTGCCCGCAAGTTAGGAATTCAAAAATAACTACCTGGTTTGGGGGCACTGAGAGCAACATCCAAGGGGTTGGTGAGCAACATGTTGCTCCTGAGCCACTGGTTGGGGATCCCTGGTCTAAGGGAATACCAAAGATGAATAGGCAATGATGTTCCAGGAGCAGGGCTTTCCATCTTTCAGTAGAGATGTTACTGACCATGCTTTGTTCTGAAGCAAAGCTGGGTTTCTACCTAGCAATGGGCCATGGTAGAAAACTGTTCAATGATGGGTGCCATAACAGTGACTTATGGAGTCAGCTTATAAAGTCAGTTGTATACATAATATTAGCCTTTGGTGGGCCCAGGGTGGGCATGAGTCAATGGTCAAGTGCAATCAAGTGCTAATCTTTATCCACCATTATTGACGTCATTGACCCTTAAGTTGTTCCTTCAAACTCGATAATTAATCTCAAGTCCACAACAATCAGAAAAGTAAAATAGAATTTAGTAATATGGTATGGGATCCATTATCTGGAAACCCATTATCCAATAAGCTCCAAATTACAGGAAGGACATCGACCATAGACTCCATTTTAATAAAATAATTCAAGATTTTATAACATATTTCCTTTTCCTCTCTGTAACAATAAAACAGCACATTGTACTTGATCCCAACTAGGAAATAATTAATCCTTTTTGGAGACAATCCTTCCGGGTAACTGTTTTGTGCTGCACTCTGTACCTAGTGTTGGATTTCCAATGAAGACACAGGACACGAGTACATTTTCAACCACACTGGCCACTAGAAATCCACAGTTCACGGTTCATGTACGCCAGCAAGCAGGGACAGAACCAGGCATGATGGGCGCAGTAGGCAGCTGCCTAGGGCACAATTGCTTGGGGTGAATTTTTTTTTTTTTAATTACTTTTGTAGTCACTATGCTCCTGCCCACCATGGCAAATGAGAGGGGTTCTGCTGTAGCTGACAGAAGTAGAGGTTGTTGCCAATACTGCTGCTATGGGCAGGTGGCTGGTGGGGGGAGAGTGTGACCCAGAACAAGAGGTACTTGCTATTGGGCGTAAGTAGCTCCTGGCCCAGCACCGTTTACAAACACAGTTGCGCATGTGAAAATTCCCCCACAGTCGGTCCCTGCCTTCTTGTTCCCAATTGAGCACTGCTGCACCTATTAACGCAGAGGAACCCTGGAGCTACTGCCACCTTCGGATGAGGCTCCAGGCTTCCCTCAGCACCCTGGGTCAATGGGAATAGCGCATTGAGTATAAAGAATAGACGTGTCAGTCGCACACCGAACACCAGAAATGATGTCAACTGGACTTCAGAAATATTTGGCACAATTTTGTCCAATTAGCAATAAAGTTTACGGCAAAAACAAGTTGATTGTGTTCAACATTGCACTTGTGGACCTCTCAGATCTTTCCAATGGCTGCACTACCAAAGCAAATAGACAGCCATGCCATAAAGCGTCAGAAGAATGCTCAGTCTGCCATAAAAAAAACACAAGAAATGTGGAAAGTAAAAGTGGAACATTTTTGGGGGGGGAAAAGCGATTCACTTAAAATCTTGAGAAATTCGTAGTCAACTTTTTTGCCGATGTAGGGAAGTCCATTGATTGTGCCTCCTTTTATCCTCTCACAAAGCAGCAGCCCTGTCACACTTTATGGCTGAGATTCTACTTCTCTTTATACCACGGTTCCTGGGAGCTGAGAGGGGCAAGACTGCCTCTGAGGAGTTTTCATGATATCTGCACTTTCATTTCACATTTCTAAAGTTTTGCCTTCAGAAAGGAACTTTTTAACCTTAGTTTGCACAGTTGAAAATATTGTATTTCCTGCTTTTGATCGTTTTTTTTTTTTTTTGCTTTTTCCAATGTCGGCTTAATTTCCATTTGAATCGGTAAGAGCCTATTAGTAATTGGTCTTTCCGCTGCCTGGCCTTGCCATTGTACAGGATATTCAGTCGCTTCCTTCCATTTCTAACCAGGAACTGTGAAGAATTGTGAAGCCTTAGAAAGTGAAACCCCAATGTACAGAGTAATGAGTTGCCAAGGCTTGGGCTGCTTCGTTTACCTGAAATAACATATTTCTCATTTTCGCTAGGGACTTTTTTTAACGAGGCCGCTCGCACATCATTAAAAGCATTGCAGGCTGACATTTATTTAAGATCTTTCTTGCGCAGAAGGGTATTTATCAGTGGCGTACCAAGAGCGCGCCCGGACCTAGCTGCCCTTCCACAAGCGCACTCACTGCTGAAATTTTTGCAGGGGGGTGCATAACTTCGGAGATTAGAGGAAGCAAACCCCAATGTCTGGGCCCCATGTCGCCCAACCGCAGGGCCTGCTTCCTCTATATTTACGCCACTTGTATTTATGTTTCAAATTATATAAAATAAGAAATAAAGTTACTATCATCCAAGTCTATGGGATTTACAAAGTGCAACCCCAGCTGCGGTTTGCAAGCAGTTTTGAATCAACTCCATTCTTGTGGCTCATTGGAGAAGGAAAGACATTTTGGCATTTTACTGCCAATAGATTTGCCACATTAGTGCCACCTAGAACAATATATTTATTCTGCAGAAAGCTTTACCAAACCTGAGTAACAGCCCTAGAAGCTCTCTCTGTTTGTTTGAGATAGCAACTGCCATTTTAGCTTGGTCTCAGTAGCTTCCGTGCTGCAGCTCTAGCTGCTGGTAGTTAAGATTACACAGCATAGTTGGGAGGGGGAGCAAATTCTGATGGGAGGGGGAGCAGGGCAAGGGAGAGAGAGGGGAGAGAGGAGCAAACTGAGCAGACTCGCGCCCATGCCCTGAAGAATTTTTCTGAGAGCAGGAAGTCTGACACCAAAGAACATGTTTACTCAAAAGAAGACAAGAAATCCTGTGTTTCGTTTGATAGAGGACTCAGTGCCGCGTTTCTGTGAGTGCTTATGGCTGTATTTACATAGATTTTTCTGATACATTTTTCCTATTTTTCACCTTTCCTTCTCCTTTAAATGAGGTTTTTAATATAGAAGGAATAGGCTTTGAGAAGTGTTTCAGGATAGTTTATTGAAAATTTCTACAAAGACCCTACTAGTCCCGCCCATCTGTCCCACTTCCTGAAACTGCCACCCAGGCTGGGCCTGTGGCACTCAGCACTCTGCACTGTAGGATGGGAACCAATTAGAAGCTAGGCTGACCTGATAGGAAACTGAAGCCTGTGTTTGTTGTGTGACTGCAGGGCTGTGATTGGCTATCCCCCTCCTACTGTGCTTCTGGCAGGACTGTTAGGAGACACCCACTCCTAATTTGAAACATGGATATGGACTGCAGCAGATCTAAATGGAACTCAAATAATATTCATTTTTAGCCTAAAGTAAAACCAGCACTATATGTTATTCATTATTGCCCTCTGGATGTGTGTACTATTTTGAGATTGTCAGCTAAACACTAACATTTGACCCTTCCTCACCTTAAAATACCTTTGCCATTGCCTGTAGTCAGCCCTGTAAACTGTAGGTGTGTGTAGGTACATGGTAAGTCTATTTAGCAGTTTGCTTGGGACACTCTTTAACTACACAGGAGTGATATTTGTAAAGAAAATGCGCAGAGGGTTTAGTTCTCCTTTAACTTGATAAAGCAACTACACCATTTCCTTTTAGTGTGTAGCTTGGTGCCAATAAACAGTTCAGTTAGAGCTCTTTCTAAAAAGGAAACCGGCTCAGATAACTCTTTATTTTGCCAACAGAAGTGGAATCCCATCTGATGCAGCTGGCAATAAGTATATTAGGGCTGGTCATGTAAGAATTAGGAAAAGAAAAACATAGATTTAAAGGTGTCTATTAAGTATGTAAAGTTGTGTGTTGGTAAACAAGATGCAACACAGGCAGTCAAGGAGTGGTGCCAGGGCTGTAGGCATTTTAGCCTTTAATGGAGGGGACTGAGTCATAGACACACATGGGTATAGAGTGTAATGTTCTCAGTAGCGCAATCTAGATCGTAAATTTGTCCCTTTGGCAGGAGGGCTTACACAGAAGGCCAGTTAGGGTGACATTTGAAGAGAATTCAATACAAATTAAATCAGGGACTCATTCAACTCAGAGGCAAAGAAGCACATAGATAGATATGAGACTAAAAACATTGTCTTTTATTGCCCAGTTCTGCCCCAGGTACCCCAGTCAGACACTGTGCTCCCCTTTGATTAACTCCAAGGAACAGGAACAACAAATCTACTGAAATAGTCAAAGAAAAGTCAAATCACATCACAAAGCTCTCATAGATGTCCTTACCAGCATAACCAGGATCTCCTAGTTTGGCATGCTACCGTATCCAGGGTCAGACAGGGGATGCAGGGCCCACCGGGGCTTCTGCCTCAGGGCACCCGGCACCCCCCAATGGCTCCCGCCGCTTTTACACACCCACCCCCCCTGCAGGGGCCCCCAACACCCTAAACTTGCCTAAATGAAACTTACCTGTGGCGCGTCGGGGGAAGGAGACCGAAGGATCGCTGGAGCACCTGGGGGGTTCGGGTCTGGGGCGCTGGGGCCCACCAGGTTTTTTCCCGGTCTAAGTCTAACACTGGCCCTACCCTCTGGAACAGTGGCATAACTTGATGATGTGGGGCCCCCACTACACCATTCTACACTTTCTTCTAAAACTGATCTTTCTTCGGGTGTATGTAGAAGAGTTTATTATGCCTAAATTTCGACCTTACCGGCTTTCATGAGCCCCCCACCCTTCCACTGCCAAGCTCTAGTTATACTGATACATAGATGGGGCTTGGTATCTACTGCATTATGAGACAAAGGACATATATGTGGGGGTATGAGTAGATGCCATGATGTAATGACGGTGTTTGAGTCTACCCTCCTCTTTTAAACGTTGTTCTTACTGCAGAGGATTTTCAAGTCCCAGATAGGACTTCACAATGGAACAACAGAAGGGCGGGTTACATTACAGGCTGAGCTTAAAGGGGTGGGGAAATGGTTCCTTTGCACCTTTATGCACCTTTTTTAATCAACGTAAGTCCAACTGAAAGAGCTCATGTCAAAAACGGAGGTATATATTCCCTTTAATCCTTTATAAAGAGTTGTGATTAGGCTCTGTCCCCTGTAATAACCCCAAAAATATGCAAAAAATCATGCAATTAGTACATGAGCTAGCACCTGGGAGAAATGGTGCATCATATGCAGTTAAACTTGCTGAGAGGTTAACCCTGCGTGGGCCTCTGTCCCTATGTGACAAGAATAAATATAGGTCACGTTATGTGAATGTTTCCATACACTGAGCACAGGTAAGAAATGTAACAGACTTTCTGACAGGGACCATTTGTCATGGAATGTGGCTATGAGAGCAATCCGTTCCATGATATTCCATCAGTCAGATGACAGGGGAACAGGACTGGGAACAATCTTTATCATGTAACTGCCATCACGGCTGCTCGGTTTCCATAGCAATGACAGGAGCTCGACTTTTCAGGGACTTTAAATGAAATCGCCTTTTCTGGGGAAGAAAATGAAAGTCTGTTGTACAGCGCAGAAGTTATTACTAGAGACAAGCTCAATGGGCTTCGAGCTTTTCATAAGCCCTGAGCAGTTACATTCCGCCCGTCGCTCGTTTATTCTGCGTCTGGGAAATATTCCGTTTTGTTCAGTCCCATTTCACCTAAACTGCCTATTGTGTCTTCTTAAAATGGTTTCATTGCTTTGCTGCTGGACTATTAAAGAGACATTAACCCCTCATTGAACTGTATATTTGGTAGAAAGTGCAGCAGCCCTGGGCAGTTGTAGGTCAGGCCATAACCTTTATACACCCCAAATCTGGTTATTAGACTGTCTAGCTTTTAATTTTGGCCTGATTGACATCTGCCCGATTTTCAGCCCGATATTGGTTGGATAGGGTCCTCAGTGGGCCCATACACTGGAAGATAAGCTGCCGAATCGGTCTAAAGGACTGGAATAGACAGCTTGAATCTGTCCGTGTATGGCCACCTTAGGTTAATACAATCTAAAGAGCATTTTGGGGCTCCCAATATAAAATATATGTTGATCCATCAAGAGTTCACATTGCTTAGCATCACAGAGCGTCAGTGGTGGATTTCATTGTAGGGGGCCCAAAGGCCGTCCCCATTCTCCGCCCCCCCCCCCCCTCAGAATTTCGCTCACACGGAGTACTGGGGACAGGAGGCACTAAAGTTTTATACGCGTCCCGTCCCCAGTGCTCCGTATGGGAGCAAATTGTACGAGCAGCTGGGTGGCCCCTAAATTTATGTCAACCTAGGTCTGGGCCTTTGAGCGTTATAAACTTGGCCGAGCACCCTGAACAGTAGATCTTTTAGGGGCATTTAATGTCCAGGCCCTGGCTTAGCAACCTGATTGGCTCTTGTGTTGCTTCCTAAATCCTGTTCATGCCTCCTTTCCCTCTAGAACTAAGTACATCATGAGTTTTTTTGGCACTTGGGTGGGAAGAGTCAGTATTGGGTCATTGGGGACTAGTTGGGTCAGGTAAGACATGCAAAGTCTTACGTTTTGCTCCCCTTAACAGCTCTCAAGCAACAAATTACATCTCTGCAGCAATAGCTGAATGTTTCTTAATTTTACAAAGAATTATTTTCTTTTTTCAGAACCAATTGATATAATTTGCCTTTAAACTATTCCTTCCTCTCTGGATAAGCGTAAAACAAAGCAGAGCTTGGCAGAACCCCAAGGCTCATAAGCAAACATCATACATGTAAAAGATAAATGGGAGGCAGCTATCAAAAAGGGAGGCAATATGTAGCACGAGAAGATGAATCCCAGAATGCGTAGCATTGGCACACCACCAACTGCTCTTAAAGGAATACTGCCATTCTTCTCCTGTAGAATCCTGCATTGTAATCTGTTTTTCAAAAACACAAACCGATTTTCTTATATTTAATTTTGAAATTTCACATGGGGCTAGCCATATTCTTCATTTCCCAGAGTGCCACAGCCTGTGCTCTGATAAACTTCAGTCACACTTTACTGCTGCGCTGCAAGTTGGAGTGATATTCCACCCCCCCCCCCCCCCCAGCAGCCGATCAGCAGAACAATGGGAAGGGAGCAAGATAGCAGCTCCCAGTAGGTATCAGAATAGCACTCAATAGTAAGAAATCCAAGTCCGGCTTGGGACTCCTCCAGTTACATGGGAGTAGGAGAAACAATAGGTTAGCTGAAAGCAGTTCTAATGTGTAGCGCTGGCTGAAAGCTCAGACTCAGGCACAATGCACTGAGATGGCGCCTACACACCAATATTACAGCTAAAATAAAAATACATTTGTTGGTTCAAGAATAGAATTTTAAATGGCAGAGTGAATTATTTGCTGTGTAAACAGTGAAATTTAGAAATAAAAAGTATAACATAAAAATCATGACAGTATCCCTTTAAAAAAGCTGATAGTTTAATATATTCCTGCTTGAAGATTACAAAGTGCTTAACCATGAATGATCTATTCTTAGAGGGGGAGAGGGAGTTGGAGGTTGTTGGAGGTTGAACCTTGACGGAGTGAAGGTCACTCTCAGAGCAGGGCACAGAGCAGGAGGGCTGCCTGTGTGAGGAACTCCCAGAGGAGCTGGGGGTGCCTCCTGCCACTGCAGGGAGCAGAGGGAGTCATGAGCAGTTGGATGAGTGCTGAGAGGAGTCAGCAAGGCTTAATGTGAAGCCTGAGTGTTCCAGAGTGTGAAACTAACCCTGGAAGGTGAGAGCCCTGAAGGAGGGACAAATCACAACTCTGAACTGTTTATGAACTGTCTTATGTTTCTGTTGGGAAGAATTGTCCCTAAATAAACCTGTGTTTTGCCTGAAGACGTGGTGTCCCTGTCTCTATGCTCCAGATCCTCTGCATGCCTGCCTGCCTACCATAGCTAATTCCCCCAAAATTGCGTGTACAGGCAGGAAGCATGTCACAATATATAAATAAAGGGTTAAATGATTCTGTGATTTGGATAGCAATCTTGTTATAGCACTTAGAAGCATTGGAGCCATTCTGTCTGCTGAACATAACACCTCTTCATGTAGAAGCTCCATCCTCTACTGTATTTCCTGTCCCTACTTTGCCTACATCACACCTACAGCCCAGACAAAGGGATGAAATAGCATCCTCTTACTAGGGCAGTGATCCCCAACCAGTGGCTCAGGGGCAACATGTTGCTCCCCAACCCCTTGGATGTTGCTCTCAGTGCCCCCAAACCAGGTAGTTATTTTTGAATTCCTGACTTGGGGGCAAGTTTTGGTTGAATAAAAACAAGATTTCCTACCAAATAAAGCCCCTGTAAGCTGATAGTGTGCATAGAGGCCCCTAATAGCCAATCACAGCCCTTATTTGGCTCCTCCATGAACTTTTATGGTGCTTTTGTTGCTCCCCAAGTTCTTTACATTTGATTGTGGCTCATGAGTAACAAAGGTTGGGGAGTCTTGTTCTAAGATGAGGAGCAAGAAAAGTCAATAGATAAGTTAGGGAGTATGTTCCAAGGGGGTTGTGAGTGACTGGATAGTTTTTGGGAGTCAGTAGATGGAGAACCACCTGGCACCATAGGTGCATTATTAGAGCTTTAGATCTTTAACCCTAAGAATATTCTGCTATGGAATGGAGGCATAAAGACCAACATTCCTCTCATTAATGACTTAGAACGTTTATGGAGGCCGCACACCTACTGTATTTGTGGCTTTGCTACTCATGGACTATCTGTGGGTCTCTCCAGGTAAATCCTGCCAGTAGGTTGTGGTTACTCCTATGATGTCCTAAAATGGCACAAACATCTTTTGCTGATTAACATTACTGAAAATCCTATCTTAGACCTCTAAAGGTGGCCACACACGTGGCGATCTGACGATCTTTTGTGCGACCATCGGTTGCACGAAAGATCGTCAGATCCGCCACTAACCTTCAGGGCTGAAACCGATTCAGCGCTGAAGGCAGATTTTGGTCAGGCGCCTTCTATGGCATCCAGATCAAAATCTTTTAACTGGCCTGATCAGCGAGTCGGCCGATATCAGCAGCCTCCTGCGATATCGGTCGACTCGCCGACTTGCCATACACGCACCGAATATTGTACGAAACGAGGTTTCGTACGATATTATCGGTGCTTGTATGGCCAGCTTAAGTCCTTCGTCTCTTAAATATACTGTGTTATGGTTTATGCCTAATGCACCTTGAGCATTTTCTTCTATTACCAGCTTGCAGCAATCGCAGATAATAACTGTGTGATAGAGGAGATTTTATCACTTAATAGAATAACTGTCCTGGGGAGGAGAAACGAATGCAGTTGTCTGCACTTTGCTTCTGATCATTACTAGACTGCCTGGAGTTCTGTAGATGTCCAACTGAAATGAACATGGCGGGGATAGAGAAAATCTGTATATAAGCTGGTAAATGCTCCTCTGTTGTGTTATGAATCTTCTCCTTCTTTCTCACTACCCCATTAATTAATTAGTGCTACTCAGTCCACACTGTATTTTATTAGTCCACTTACCATAACTTCTGTATCATTTTGATGGGTAGGAGCTGGAAGCGCTTTGGTGTGTAAATGAGAAAAGTTACCCATAGCATATTACTAGCCCGACGATAGCAGCTAAATTAGAGCAGCAAAAGATGTCAAGCTCGGTTATAATGAGTCAGAACTAACCTAGTTTTTTTGCCTACATTATGCACATACAGAAAATAAAGCGACATTGCTGTATTCAGACTCTGGCACGGCAGAAAGAGCAGGCTTATGGCCAACAACATGTTTTGTGCCACTTGTTGGGGCCATCAGAATGCCATGGGTTGATTTCCTTTTGCTGCAAGTACCAGGAGCAGTGCCACTTCTGAAATTAAATGGGTCGTATCGGGCTGGGTACTGTGCTGCTTATTGTTGCCCCCAGTCGTCTCAAAGCAGATACTTATTCCAGTTGCATAAATAACCATGAGTGCTGCCACACAGAACCTCCTGTAGGCTCTCAGTCCACATAGGGGCTACCAAATAACCAATCACAGCCCTTTTTGGTACCCCCTTTATTCATGCTTGTGTTGCTCCCCATCTCCTTTCATATTTGAATGTGGCTCACTGGCGAAAAAAAAGTTTAGGGCCCCCCAGGATAAGTAAGCCTTAAGTGAATGTGAGTGCTATTCTTATCGCCTTTGCAATTGGCATTCATTATTTTTTTTCAAGATTCAAAGATATTAATGGGAATGTGTACTAGTAATATAAATGAATTTTATTACAACAGCGCCAGCTGCTGGTCTGTTTCTGACCGGGATCTAGTTGAGGAAATTGTCAGGTGAAAGCAAGAGGGCAGATCTGATGTTCCGCTGGTCAGGATAAACATTAAAATCCTCAGGTAACTTTTCTCACATCTTTCCTAACCAGAAGAACATCAGAACAGCCCTCTTTCTTTCACTGACTAGTGGATCACTGGATCATGGTTAGAAACTGACCTTCAAATTTTGAATCTTTAAAAAAAAGTGCATAGAATGGCACTCTCATTAATTTTACTTATCCTTTCTTGGTTTCTCTAAACGTAATTGGGGGAGTGTGGGGATCAATTGAAGTCATTGCAACGTGTAAATATTAAACAGACCCTGAAATTGTGATGTCAAGAGCAGAGTTTTTAATCTCCTCTAGGCCGTATACTCAATAATGATCTTTTGTTTTAAAAACTCTGTTTTGAGAATGGTGGAAGGGCGGCTCTGAGTTGGTGCTGAATTGTTCTTAAACACAAGTTTTGTGTAGTCCTGTTGTGTGCACTGTTCTCATAGCTTTTGCATGGCTGCAAGATCACTTCTAAGAGCTCTTGGACCAAGGGGACCAAGCACAAAATGGCGCCTCTCAGGATGCTATACATTCCTGTTCCAGTGTAAAGTATGCACTGCTTGCGCCTGTGTTTGTACATACAGCCAGAGCCGGACTGGGCCGCCAGTACATCGGGAAAATACCCGGTGGCCCAGACCCGATGCCTGTTGCTGCTCCCCCTGCCAGCGGTGTCCTCCCCTGATGCGTTTCACTTATGCGTGCTCAGGGGAGGATGCTGGGAGGGGACACCTGTGGGGGATTAGGGGGACATGGCCGGCGGGGGCAACTTGGGGGGTGTGGGTCCCCTGGGGTGGTAGCCCTGCTAGGCCCTGCACCCCCCCAGTCCGACCCTCCATACAGCACAATGTGCTGAAGACACTTTGAGGCAATATGTACCCTACAGGCAGAGGCCAGGCAGGTGTTTGGCCACCATGGCTGCAAACGTGAAGCCTTTATATGCTGGTTATTTGCTAGGTGCAACTTGCACTCCATCAGCATCCATTGTCAGTCATGCGCTGTTGTACTTTTTATAAAAACGTACAAGTTTTTTTTTGTTTTTTTTTTAAAAAGGTATCCAGTATTGGTTAACTAATAAGCCCCACCTCCAGCCACAGATTTGGGGGAGATTACCTCCCATCCATCTTGTGCTCTTTTCACTGATTTGTCATAAATCTTTATTAACTGATCCTACATTACCCCCATGTTCTTCCTCTAAGGCCCCTTTGCTAGACCCTGACCCAACATAGAACAATTTATATAAACATAAAAGAGAGAAGATTTACAATATGAATGCAGTTTTGCTTTTGACATTCACAGATCATTTGTGTGATTTCTATTTTATTTATTTTGTTACCAAGTTCACATTGGGGCTACTGTTATTGTTCAATCTTCCATTCTCAGAAGCCGGGGATAAAAATATGATCATTGAGGTCTGAACGGATAATCTTTGTGAAGCCTACGTGCGTCTCTCTGCTTAACCACAACCGGGTTACTTCTGTGTCTCAGCTCTTAAAGGCAGGACAGAGGTTTCGTTGCACAGAAATACAGAAACCAGAGGAAACTGACAGGTGGCTGCACTACATTTCTGTTCTGTTCTATAAGTGCTAAATGAGCCTGCTCAGTGGACATTATAAGAGGAATATCCCAGTGATTCTCTCGATACTGTATGTTGTTTATATGTGGTGTGTTCTATAGTGATACCAACGTTCAAATAGAATCATGGGAGGAGGCAGATGCTGGGTTCCTCACACCATTGGGCAACACATTAGAGACTGGAGAATAAGATCCCTGGTTGGAAAATTCACTGCTAAGTGCCAAACTGTCTCCAGAAGCAATGGCAGCAAATGGGCAGGGGTGCACAGGGATGGCATTGCGGGGAGATTAGTCGCCCTCGACCATGGAGATTTCTTGCGGTGCAGCTAATCTCCCCGTGTACACCTACCCTAAGGGTGAAGACACACAGAGCTACTAGTCAGTGGCGTAGCGTGGGCTTTCGTCGCCTGGGGCCGACTGGAAATTTGCCGCCCCTCTATTTAGTTATTCTTAAAAAAAATAGACAAAATAAAAAAAGCAGCATTAAATTTTTTTTTTTTTTTATTGAATTTGAAATGCGGTGCGCATGTCATAATTGTCAAAAGTGGATTCAGCTGTGCGTCCGTGGCTGCCCATGGTGGCAGGGCCGCCATCAGAAATCACGGGGCCCCTCCCATCAGTACAGGACACACAGACATAAAAAGTATTAAGGTCACCCTACCACAGTGCCCCCTAACACTATGCTGGCCAGGCCCCCCTAACGCTATTCTGGCCACGGTCCCCCCATACAACTGCCCCATAGACAGTACCCCCATACACAGTGCCCCCAATTGCCCCATACACAGTGCCCCCCACACACATTGCCTCCAATTGCCCATAGAAAGTGCCCCAATTTCCCCATAGACAGTGCCTCCAATTGCCCCATACACAGTGTCCCCATAGACAGCCCCCTCCACACAGTGCCCCCAATTGCCCTTAGACAGTGCCCCCATACACAGTGCCCCAATTTCCCCATACACAGTTTCCCCATAGACAGTACCCCCCAAAGACCTTGCCCCCCCCCACAGAAAGTGCCCCCATACACAGTGCCCCAATTGCCCCATACACAGTTCCCCCAATAGAAAGTGCCCCCATACACAGTGCCCCCATAAACAGTCACATCCAGAAAAAGCGGAGCACCACGTGGTGAAAAATGTATATAAAATCAGTCTTTTATTCAATCATATTAAAATGGCACATGTACAGCATCAGGACTTACGCTTAACGCGTTTCGTGACCTCGCGTCACTTCATCAGAAGCTTAAAACAGTCCCTGTATAGGAGGGGTTATTTATACCCAAAACAGCACATGAAGTTCCCCACAGAAAGTGCCCCCATAAACAGTGCCCCCAATTGCCCCATACAAAGTGCCCCCAATAGGAAGTGCCCCCATACACAGTGCCCCAATTGCCCCATACAGTGTCCCCATAGACAATACCCCCCAAAGACCTTGCCCCCCAATAGAAAGTGCCCTCATACACAGAGCCCCAATTGCCCCATACACAGTGCCCCCAATACCCCACAAAGACCTGGCCCCCCCCATGGAAAGTGCCCCAATTTCCCCATAGACAGTAGCCCCCACACAGTGCCCCCAATTTCCCCCATAGTACATACCCCCAACAGACCATCGGCGGCGGCTCCTTCTCTCTTACAGGCAACAGGCGCTTCTATAAGGTTGCGCCTCGTCGCTGACGTGTGACGTCATACGCACGGGCGCAACCTTATAAAAGGGCCTGTTGCCTGTAAGAGAGAAGGAGCCGCCGCCGCCCCTTCTGATACGCCGCCCGGGGCCATGGCCCCCTCGGCACCCCCCTCGCTACGCCACTGCTACTAGTAGCAGCTACTTGTCGTACGTACTAAAATAGACAATGCAGATCATTTACTGATTTACGTGTGTTTTAGCAGAGGCAATTCTCAGCTTTGTCTACGGCAGGGGGTTTTCTGGAATTTAGTAGCCGTGACAAGTAACTGTGTCTTCACCCTTAGAACCATTCATGGGTGAGCAGAAGCAAAGAAACCTAATTATCACCATGTACTAGGTCAGTACTAGAATTGGTAATGAAACAGATAAGAGAGTGTATGACTGGCCAGACCGGGGGTGATTTGATGTAGTTGGCCAGCTTGAATATATTGCAATATATGGACAAACAATCCCAGTTTTGTTTAAAGGGGAGGGCATTGCTTGGTTCATGCACAGAATGTTTTACTTTGTGGCAACAGTTTGGGGGAAGGTTCTTCCCTGTTTCAGCACAATGATGCCCCAATTCACAAAGGACTGTCAATCTGTGGATTCCAGCAAATGAGACTAGCAAAGATTTTAGCAAATCAGAGAAAGTCACTGTTTATTGGTTGGTGGGGCCACTGTATACTTTAAATGCCAGGGCCTATTTTGAAGCCCAAACTAGACCTCTGTCCATAAGAGGGCCTGAGCAGCTTGTTAGGTAGTGTAACCCTTTCTTGACACACTCACTCACTTATTTTGGGCTGTAACAGGAGAATTTGTTCTCTTTGACTTTAAAGATACTGGGAACTGGGATTCAGCGCAGTGCCTCCACCTAGTGGACACTGAGGAACACACCTCAAGGGACTTTTCACTAGGAATAATCAAACACAGTTTTGCAGCAATATCAAACTTTATGGGACTGCACTAGGCAAATCCATAATGGAGAAGGACCTTGGAGTCCTTGTAGATAATAAACTTGGCTGTAGCAAGCAATGCCAGGCAGCAGCTGCAAGGGCAAACAAGGTTTTGAGCTGTATTAAAAGGGGTATAGATTCACAGGAGGAGGGGGTTATTCTTCCCCTTTACAGAGCGCTGGTAAGGCCCCATCTAGAATATGCTGTTCTGGAATTCCCTCCCCGAATCAGTCGTGCTGGCTGATACATTATATAACTTTAAGAAGGGGCTGGATGGATTCTTAGCAAGTGAGGGAATACAGGGTTATGGGAGATAGCTCTCAGTACAAGTGAGGGAATACAGGGGTATGGGAGATAGCTCTCAGTACAAGTGAGGGAATACAGGGGTAGGGGAGATAGCTCTCAGTACAAGTGAGGGAATACAGGGGTAGGGGAGATAGCTCTCAGTACAAGTGAGGGAATACAGGGGTAGGGGAGATAGCTCTCAGTACAAGTGAGGGAATACAGGGGTATGGGAGATAGCTCTCAGTACAAGTGAGGGAATACAGGGGTATGGGAGATAGCTCTCAGTACAAGTGAGGGAATACAGGGGTAGGGGAGATAGCTCTCAGTACAAGTGAGGGAATACAGGGTTATGGGAGATAGCTCTTAGTACTAGTTGATCCAGGGACTGGTCCGATTGCCATCTTGGAGTCAGGAAGGAATTTTTTCCCCTCTGTGGCAAATTAGAGAGGCTTCAGATGGGGTTTTTTTGCCTTCCTCTGGATCAACTAGTAGTTAGGCAGGTTATATATAGGCATTATGGTTGAACTTGATGGACGTATGTCTTTTTTCAACCCAACTTACTATGTTACTATGTTACTATATAACTGTTGAAAATGGAAGTAAAACAACTTTATGGATAACTTATTAGATGATTATCCTGCTCTGAGGAACCTGTGCAGTCTATCCACTGCTGGCACAGTCAGTCTTTATAGGTGCCCAGTCCCCACTTGGATCCGGATAAACCACAACCCTTTTTGTCAGTTCAGTTCCTTCCCCACGAACAATACCTGTTCTCACCAGGGTACACACACAGAGATTCCACAGAGGACTTTGTACTCCCTGGCAGCCCAGCAGACTTTTATCCTTTCAATCTGAACACACAACTCTTTGTACTGGCTGCTCACTCTGGATCTCTCTTTCAACACTGGCAAACAACAGCAGGGGTTCCCTTTATAAACTGCTGGGCCCGTCCCTAGATTTTTGGCTCCAAACCTTAAGCACACCTCTCCCAGACGTGCACTGGGGCATCCAGCCAATCGGGTCCTTCCCCAGTCTGTAGCTAGGCTGGATGATGTCACAGACTGAGAAACAGGGGACAGGGTTCTCTGATCCCCTACAGTAGCCTTCACAATGCTGAAAAAATTTGAAGTCACTCTATTTAAACAGTTTTTATACTGGGAAAAAGATGAAACACAGATTATTCCTTATGAATTTTGGAAACTATAAGAAGGGGTAAAGAGCCAAGGTAAAGCTGGTGTCACTCAAAGAGCCTTAGTGGTTCTCCATCGCCAAGGAGCCTGTCATGCCCCCACAGCAAGCAATTAAACCAATTTCTACAATGGCAGCTCCAAGTCCATGTAAAATAAGAGGAGATTAGAGATGTGCTCTGGGGCAGTCGAGTACAGCCAGCCGAGCTCTCGCCGGATGTTCCTATTCAGCTTAACAATTTCTATACACACTGAGATCCTGTTGGAGGATTTTGGAACATGATACATAAACAAGATTTGCTATCAGCCTTGGCAGAAAGGCATTGTTTGTAACATAATTGCATTTAAACAGGGGATGGTGTGTTCCTGACTAATGCAACTCACTTTGTGCGGCTGGTGAGTTTAGACATTTAAAGGGGATCAGGAACCAAAAATGTACAACTAATGTGCTTTCCAGTATCTATATACACATATTCTGGTTCTGACAGAACCCAAGCACATAGCAGAAGTCAGTTCTCCCTGTGGTCTGGTAATCAGTGGCCCCTGCTGCATTGGTTATAGGATCCCTGTTTGAAATAAAGTTCATTACTAGCTTATTTCTTATCAAAGGGATTCTGTCATGATTTTTATGGGATACTTTTTATTTCTAAATTACGCTGGTTTCATAGCAAATAATTCACTCTGCCATTCAAAATGTTATTCTCGAATCAACAAATGTATTTTTTTTAGCTGTAATATTGGTGTGTAGGCACCATCTCAGTGCATTGTGCCTGAGTCTGAGCTTTTAGAAGGAGCCAGCGCTACACATTAGAACTGCTTTCAGCTAACCTATTGTTTCTCCTACTCCCATGTAACTGGAGGAGTCCCAAGCCGGACTTGGATTTCTTACTATTGAGTGCTATTCTGATACATACTGGGAGCTGCTATCTTGCTCCCTTCCCATTGTTCTGCTGATCGGCTGCTGGAAGGGGGGAGATATCACTCCAACTTGCAGCTCAGCAGTAAAGTGAGACTGAAGTTTATCAGAGCACAGGTCACATGGCTGTGGCACCCTGGGAAATTAAGAATATGGCTAGCCCCATGTGAGATTTCAAAATTAAATATAAAAAAATCTGTTTGCTCTTTTGAAAAACAGATTACAATGCAGGATTCTGTTGGAGAAACTCTATTAACATGTCTCCCCTTGATAGTATTCCTTTAATAAAGGTTCATTCCACTTAATGTGACAGGACACAACAGTTTCTTATTTCGTGAGCACTGTCCCACTTCTACTTGCCTTCAACATAAACATTTGCTTACAGCGTTGGACTGGAGGCTGGCACCTCAGGGGCCCCCACACTCCTTCAGGGCCCCCTACGCCAGTCATGAGCTGACACCACAACCTGCCCCCGCCTTCTGCACATCCTTTATACATCTCTATTGCGGCTGCGATGGAGATCGGGGGGAGCACCAACAGTTTCCAGTGGATCTTGGTTCCTGATGTCTTGCTGGTCCATTTCGATCCTATTTGCTTACAGTATGCCTGTAGAGGGGATAGCTAAGGGCTTTACTACTGGATAAAAGCCCCTGTCTGGCTTTGAAACTGTTCAAGTTCCTTCTTGTACCACCCATACAATATATACACAATAAATACTGAGACACAAAATGAAGAAGTATTTTTATTGAAATACAATTATTATATATCAGTATTAAATTGGAATAGGCATTTACTTTCAATCAACACATGATTGGATCAGACCCCTCTATCCTGCCTCCAATAAGCCGTAGTAAGAAAATACGATTGAACTTATGTTTAGCAGTAGCTTACTCACAACAACACAGCCTTTAGATGAGTTTTAATTCCTTGATCTTTATTGTAAGATTTATTCAAGAAATCATAATGCAAAGATACTGATAGTGAGTCAAGTAAAACAAAGAAGATAATGTAAGACTGTGGCTATTAATAGGTATATTTCAAAAACTTTATATGCCCAGTGGGCAGTATATACCCTCTTCCTTTCTGCTTCTAATGTAGCTTGTATGTATTTATAGAATACTATAATCTAGAAGTTCTTGCCACTTTCAGCTGGTTCCTTGCACATCACTAAATTCGATTTTTGCTAAATTTATATCTCCACTCAGGGGGTGAAGGACAGGGTAACAGGCAGAGCAATACACTGTGTGTGCAAAAAGCAATAAGTAACACTCAGCGTGGCTGCTGCCATCAGCTCTTCTCGGCTCATTCAGAGCACATTCGGTTCCCGTCCTCTGGTGATTGAGAAAATTAGATCCTGTGCTTTCAGCTCTCTGACTTTTGCTGGATTTGGAGACTAAAAGTCAGACATTTCAGGTCAATTCTCTGCTGTGCATTGTATGAGGAGAGTCAGATGGCATTTTATGCCTTGGTACCCTAGAGAGGAATAGAAATTCTTTCTCTCGTTTTTGTGGTAGGAAATGGAATGATTTATGAAGACATTAGCATTATAGTGTAACATTCTCACATAGCAGAGGTTTTGATAACTGATAATTGTGGAATCAGTGTTGGTCTGTTGATGAGTGCAAAAAAAAACATTTATCCATGATCTTTAAAGGAGAAGAAAAGGTATAAACCAAATGAGCTTTATCAGAAAGGTTTATGTAAATACAGCCATAAGCACTCTCAGAGTCCCCAGTATACATGATCTTCTGTGTCAGACTTCCTGCTCTAAGAATAATCCTTCAGGGCCTGGCAGGAGTCTGCTGAGTTGATCCTCTCTCCTCCTCCCCCACCTTCAGTTCCTCCCCTTCCCCTCCCACCTCTCCTCTTTCTCCCTCCCATCTCTGCTCTGTAATCTGAGCTTAGAGCTGTTTCGGGAGCAGTGTGCAGGCAGGGAAGTGAAGTCAGACCAAGCTAAAATGGCAGCTGCTATCTTAAACAAACAGAGGGCACTTCTATGGCTGTTTTCTCAGGTATGGTAAAGCATTCTGCAGAATAAATTTAGTGTTCTAGCTTGCACTATTGTGACTAATCTATTGGGAATATAAAGCCAAAATGCCTTTCCTTCTCTTCTACCATTCAAGCTTTAAGGTATTCTAGATGTATCAAACTTTAAGAAATTATAGGTGTATCTAGGAGAGCTGCAAGCTTCTATGGATTCCAGGTTTATCCAGGGAGCTTCAAGACATTTCAGGCGAATCTGTGAGAGCTTCAAGACATTTCAGGTGTATCTAAGAGAGCATCGAGCTTCAATGAATTGCAGGTGTATCTAGGAGAGCTTCAATGGATTTCAGATGTTATCTAGGAGAGCTTCAAGGGATTGCAGGTGTATCTAGGAGAGCTTCAAAGGAAGTCAGGTGTATCTAGGAGAGCTTCAAGGGATGTCAGGTGTTATCTAGGAGAGCTTTGAGCTTCAAGGGATTGCAGGTGTATCTAGGAGAGCTCCAAGGGATGTCAGGTGTATCTAATAGAGCTTCAATGAATTGCAGGTGTATCTAGGAGAGCTTCAAGGGATTTCAGATGTTATCTAGGAGAGCTTCAAGGTATGTCAGGTGTATCTAGGAGAGCTTCAAGGGATGTCAGGTGTATCTAGGAGAGCTTCAATGGATTTCAGGTGTTATCTAGGAGAGCTTTGAGCTTCAAGGGATTGCAGGTGTATCTAGGAGAGCTCCAAGGGATGTCAGGTGTATCTAATAGAGCTTCAATGGATTTCAGGTGTATCTAGCAGAGCTTTGAGCTGCAAGCTTCTATGGATTCCAGGTTTATCCAGGGAGCTTCAAGACATTTCAGGTGTATCTAAGAGAGCATCGAGCTTCAATGAATTGCAGGTGTATCTAGGAGAGCTTCAATGGATTTCAGATGTTATCTAGGAGAGCTTCAAGGGATTGCAGGTGTATCTAGGAGAGCTTCAAGGGATGTCAGGTGTATCTAGGAGAGCTTCAAGGGATGTCAGGTGTTATCTAGGAGAGCTTTGAGCTTCAAGGGATTGCAGGTGTATCTAGGAGAGCTCCAAGGGATGTCAGGTGTATCTAATAGAGCTTCAATGAATTGCAGGTGTATCTAGGAGAGCTTCAATGGATTTCAGATGTTATCTAGGAGAGCTTCAAGGTATGTCAGGTGTATCTAGGAGAGCTTCAAGGGATGTCAGGTGTATCTAGGAGAGCTTCAATTGATTTCAGGTGTTATCTAGGAGAGCTTTGAGCTTCAAGGGATTGCAGGTGTATCTAGGAGAGCTCCAAGGGATGTCAGGTGTATCTAATAGAGCTTCAATGGATTTCAGGTGTATCTAGCAGAGCTTTGAGCTTCAAGGGATGTCAGGTGTATCTAGGAGAGCTTCAAGGGATGTCAGGTGTTATCTAGGAGAGCTTTGAGCTTCAAGGGATTGCAGGTGTATCTAGGAGAGCTCCAAGGGATGTCAGGTGTATCTAATAGAGCTTCAATGAATTGCAGGTGTATCTAGGAGAGCTTCAAGGGATTTCAGATGTTATCTAGGAGAGCTTCAAGGTATGTCAGGTGTATCTAGGAGAGCTTCAAGGGATGTCAGGTGTATCTAGGAGAGCTTCAATGGATTTCAGGTGTTATCTAGGAGAGCTTTGAGCTTCAAGGGATTGCAGGTGTATCTAGGAGAGCTCCAAGGGATGTCAGGTTTATCTAATAGAGCGTCAATGGATTTCAGGTGTATCTAGGAGAGCTTTGAGCTTCAAGGGATTGCAGGTGTATCTAGGAGAGCTTCGAGCTTCAAGGGATTGCAGCTGTTATCTAGATGAGCTTCAAGGGATTTCAGGTGTATCTAGGAGAGCTTTGAGCTTCAAGGGATTTCAGGTGTATCTAGGAGAGCAAATAGGCATTCCACCCAAATATCACCCTAACTGGCTTTTAAAACATCAAGGGACCCTTCAGATTACAACATCCATGAAATTACAATGAACTCCCATGTACACAGATCAAGCATATATGGGAAGAAAGAGCAAAGCAGTCCTCCATGTATGGTAACTTACAAGTTATATGCAACTATCAAGCATCATATAAGACTGCAAATCAATGAACTCTACACATTTTGTACGAATCCCTACCTCAAAACAATGTGGAATAAAGCTACATATAATGTGCTAATTACAGACATACATTACATTCTTTCTGGACTCTGGGCGTAGCGCCAACTGACTTACAAACTTACACCAGTCTGTTGCTCCGCAGATTCAAAATAAACAGGGGATAAAGAAAGAACAGGCAAAATGTTTGCAGCAAACACAGCTCCTATTGTCTGTCCCATCATTTCTATCCACTCCCTTCCCAGTTACAAGAGACAAGATAAATATTTATTGAATGTCATGAAAGGAAACATCAGTTCTGGGCTGCCATAAAAACTGCTCCAGAATTTTTTTTAATTTTCAGTATTTGTACAGTGCATATAGCAGTTTTCCTACAGACTCTCATTTAGGAGAAATACGGGGTAAAGCATTGTTACCCATAGGAAGGGAACAGGACAGTGGGCAACTTTAGATGCCAATGAGACACTTAGACCAAAACATACTCAGCAGGAATAAATAGGGGCAGTTTGTCGTGATTTTTCGTATTTGTCGCGATTTTTTCGACGCCGTCGCGACTTTATCGTATTTTGCGCAACTTTTCTGTCGCCGTCGCGACTGTATCGTATTTTGTGCGACTTTTTCATCGCCTTCGCGATTTTTTCGAATTGAGCGATCTCCCCCTAGGTGTGGTGCATCCCTACCGTTTACACCAGGCCAACAGTCCCCTTCCTCGTTTTGTTCAGTGTCCCAGTGTCCCAGGCATCCTCACAGCCACTCCGGGCGAGTGAATACACATCTCAGATCATCTTCGCCAATTTCTGTACTCAACATCAATAAGCACGGCGGATATCTGGTACAGTGGAACAAAAAATGGTGGTGCAATTGTTACAGGAAAAGAACCCTGGACAATTGCATTATTGGAAGAAAAGGAGCACCTCCGTATCTTAAGGCTTCAAAAATCATTTAAACATTAAATAAACACAGTGGGATTCATGCAGCTTAGTTACCATCAAGGTACTGTTTGAAAAATGTGGATTACTTGCTTAAAATGGACTCTATGGAAAATGGTTTGGAGCTTTCTGGATATCTTGCTTCTGGATAGGAGTTCCTATACCTATAACTTTATTTACTGATTCATTCCTGTATTAAAGGGGAACTTTGTCTCTCTTGACCAAAGCCAGAAACAATTGGGCACTCACCTAATTGTAGAATTTGGCAAGGTAAACAGGGTAGTATTTGTATATAGGCATCCGGGAGCCTGTGCCAAGGATGGGGGGTGGGTGGCCCTCGGGTGCCTATATATTTCATAAGATTAACAAAATTAAATAAAAAACACACATTAACAGGTTAATATTTCTCTATATATAATATATATATATATAATATCTATCCCCCGGGCTGACATTAGCTGCCTGTCCATTTCTCCCTAACTGGCACTCTCATTAAAATAAAAAGGGTTTATTTGTGCCCAAAATAGTGCATAGAATCAAAAGTTTCTAGGTTGCCGGTTGCTAAGAGAAACGTCCTGCGCTGCAGTTTTGTGACTTGGCTTTTCTCTATTTCTGTCACATTCCGGCAGTGTTGTCATGTATTTATGACAGTGCTGTCACTCACCAATTCTCTCTGAAAGACCCCGGGGTTCTTTCATTTCCAGCAGCTTCCAAGTGGCCGGCCCTGCTGCGAGAGCTAAGAGAGTCGCTAGAAATAAATGCAAAAGGAAACAAGCACCGCAGCAAAATTGACAGTTTTTTTTCTTTAGAAATTCAAGATATATTTTGAATGTTATTGAAAAAAAATGTAACTGTTTGGGCCTTGATATAAGGCCTGAGGGGTGGATTTTGGGCAGTTGGCCCCACTGCTGTTTTAAAGGGGAACTCCACCCAAACGCAAGCTTTTTGAAAAGTAAAGAGCAGTTCTGAGCTTCAACATAGGAGAGGCAGTTTGGAAGGTGTCTCTCCCAGGCCATATAGCCTGTAGTGTAGGGATCCCAGTGGATAGGAAATCAGGATAGAGAATTCCCTGAGGGGATCCAGATGAGATTCCTGCCAAGTCTGTCCTCAGGGAAGGGTCAACCTGTATTACACATTGCATTTGTTGTTGCCCATTCCACTTGCCTCTGGGAAACTGTGTGTGAGTAACCCTGTGTATATTCAATAAAGTCTTTCTGTTTGTTGTTTGCAGGAACGTCTGGCTCCCTCTGTCTTTATTTTTCCGTATAGCAGCGAGAGGTGTAGTTGCACAACATCCACGCCCACTGTGGGTAAGTGTAACCTATGTTCTACTGGTTCTAGTCCAGGAAGGCAGCCTTTTATGATTTTTAATGTAATAATATGGTTCCCCTGCTGATCTGGCTGACTGCTTTGAGACTCAAATAAAATGTAACAGTAGTCGCCTGCCCTCAGCCTGCCTTCAGCCTGCATCCTCCCAATCCCACAATTCCCTGCACACGTGATGTCAATAAGGAAAATAACATCACAGGATTCATACATATAAATATAATGATAGCATTGCTTGCGCCAAGCAGCCAAAACAATGAAGCTGAATTCATGGAAAATGCATTTGAATTTTTTTGAATGTTTTTCTTACACCAAGTGAATGAAGCAAGGTGACTGCAACAAAAAGGCTTATAATTCATGTGATAAGAAGATAATTATTCATGTGTTACAACAAGTTTTACCAAAATAACCAACCCTCATCCATGCTGATAAGCCTGAGAAAGAAGAGGTTCTGAGGACCAGTGTAAGACTGGCCCACCAGGATACCAGGAAAACTCCCGGTGGGTCCAGGTGTAAGTGGCCCTCCTGCTCCTGAGCATTTGGCCTGTTTCTTGAAACTGAATGGGAGGAAAGAGGAAAAATAGATGGAAGAATAGATGCTAGCATGTGAATAAAAGAGACTAGCAGAATAAAGAGGTTGGGTAAGAAAGGAGGAAAAATAGTTTGGAAAGTGGGCCTAGGTCTAAGGTTTTCTGTTAAGCCCCTGGGTTCCCAGTCCGACATTGCTGAGGACCACAGGGGACTGGGTGATGTATTGGTTCCCAGTAGAACTGGATGCTAAATGAGCTGCTACAATCATAGGGAAACATGGGAAATTCAGCAGGAATCAGGGTAAAAGCAGCACTCACTTATATTCCTTGCTCCATAAGTCTCTTTTTCCTCCATGATTCCCTTCCCCTGCAGTTACTTTGTATGTGACTATGAATAGCTGGAATTATAATGTGTGCAGCCAAACTGGAAGTCTTTACTTTAAATACGAAGAATAAAGTGTAAATGTCTAATGTAAGTAGTACAAATGGAGTGAGTGTGGCCCCGTTTGACAGCCACATACCTGCCACCCCTTTAGTAAGTGCTACTAAAGAGACAGTTGTTGCCCACGCACCTTGGTAGTACCCAGAGCTGTCAACCGCACTATTTCTTTATTTTGGTTGCAGGACTTACAGTAAATGCCAGGCTGGACCATTTAGTTGCTTTATTACCTAAAGCAGGGGTCCCCAACCTTTCTTACTAGTGAGCCACAGTCAAATGTAAAAAGATTTGGGGAGCAACACAAGCGCCATAAAAGTTCATGTAGGTGCCAAATAAGGGCTAAGATTGGCTATTAGGGGCCTCTATGCACACTATCAGCTTACAGGGGGCTTTATTTGGTAGGAAATCTTGTTTTTATTCAACCAAAACTTGCCCTTAAGTCAGGAATTCAAAAATAACTCCCTGGTTTGGGGGCACTGAGAGCAACATCCAAGGGGTTGGGGAGCAACATGTTGCCCCAGAGCCACTGGTTGGGGATCACTGACCTAAAGGCACTAGTTCTACAGAGTCAGTAGCTACAGCTGAAGAATTTGACCTGGATGAATACTTCAGATTGTTTCATAGCTGGATCTGTAAGATAACAAGATAACAACTATTATTTGTATTCAGAGCTAACAAGCAGCATTCCTAAAGGCTCTGAGCTGCCATACACATTCTTTTCTATGATTATACGAATAAGCAGGATGGGAATCAGCCTATGCCCCTGTTCATAAGAATAAAACCCGCGCCGAAATAACAAGAGAACATTTCACTTGAAAACCAGACTTGTTCAATTCCAGTAGGACGGGTTAAACTTGCAGGTGTGGGTTTGAGATGTTGAATTGTTACTCAAGGTTTAAGTCTAGATCAAAATGGCTGCCAGCCACATGGCAAACATGGCATCACCTATGGCTTGCAATGGATCAAGAAAATTGAATTATTTTCAACTTATTATTGGCATATTGGCACTATGTTACTTTAAGGAGAACTAGAGCTTAACAAACATGTAGGGTACAAATACTGCACATTATCTTTTGGGGTTCTGTACCAAGGAAACTACAGATTGCCAGTCCAGTGTTTATTAAGAGGCGCCAGTGACCATGGTTTAGCAATGTTTTGGAGTTTTCCTGGTCCTTTAAGCTTTCCAGCCCCTTCAAGTCAAATATGTTTAGTAAGTGCTAACTTACTGAAGAAGCTACTCGGATGAGTAGTGAAATGTCTTTGACAATTACTCAGCAAGTCCAGTTGTTCTAGATTTACTTTACTAGATGTACCATGACCTGGATGAATAAAAACCTTCTTAGTCAATAAGTGCTACTGTTTTTGCTACAGATGGTTAGGTGAGTGGTACCTATTGAATAACTACAGATGTACCCTTCCCTGACATAGGGCAAACTGACTGGTACAAGCATAATATTTAACTAAAAATACCCCCATCCTGGTACATACAGAATGAGGAGCCACAGATAAACCCTGCCCAGACCGAGGGCAATGTGAGAAAATGATAAACAGCACTTGGAGGTATAAATGAGCCTCCTAACTATAACCTGGCAGCCTCACAATGAGAACTTTAATTCTACTATCGGAAAACCACAGGCAGAGGGTTCCAGCCAGTAACCAGACATAATGAAGAACATTCCTTTGGTTTCAACTGCTTAGCAACAGCCAAAACTGTATTTGTCTGTATTTCCCAACAGAGTGGTATATGATTCTAGGGGTTCATCCAAACAGATTATTTTGTGCTTAAAAAAGTAGCAAATATCTGTATCAATATACACAGCAGCTATTGCCATACATGTTGAGCCTTGGTGGATCTGCTAGGGAGAACTTGGCTGCCCACGTGTTAATATGGGCACAACGGAAGAGCAGTTGTGAAAGTTGGGTCTCTAAGGCGGTTGATGGGAAATGTCCATGGACACAGACATTTTAATAAATGCTTTCATCTGCAAATTGCAGGTCTTCGTTCCTGTAAATTACAGCCTCTGCCATGGTTTCCTTTTTAGCTCCGTTAATAAAGTGTGAAGTGTGGGCTCTGAGGTGCAGGTTGTAATTATTTTTCAGGATATGACAAGGAACTTGGTGCATTTTCCCTGCACAAAACTGCACAGTTGACTTTCTATCACCATCAGTACAAAGGAAGGCCCCACTGAAGCTTTGTGTTTATGGCGCAGAAGGCAGTTTGTTCCTACGCGGTCTCGGGCCATATTTTGTAGGGCTATAGTGCTCAGGCATAGAGGAGGGTCCATAATAGAATCATGTGAGTCTTTGTGGGATAATTCTACTGGACTCAATATATGATAAGGCACAAAAATGTAAAGCAAAGCAGCTTCTCTCACATTCACTGACCACGTACCAAAAGATCTGCAGTGAAATAATCAAAAACAATATAAGACTAAAGCTATGTGAACACCTGCCTCATTCCAAAAACAAAGGTATAAAGATGAAATTTGACCTCTCTTTGCTTCAACAGCCTTTATTCTCTCCTGTTCTGAGAAGACTTCCCACTAGATGTTGGGATATTGTTGGTGGGATTGGCTTCCATTCAAAACATAACAAGCTGGGCACTGACATTGGGTTTCCAATTCATCCCACAGGGCTTGTGAGGTTCTTCCACTCCCATCTCTGCAAACCCATTCTATAAGGGCCATACTTTGTGCAAGGGTTACTATCCCGCTACCAAAGAGCCTTCCCCAAACTGTTGCTACAAAGAAAGAAGCATGGAGTTGGCAATAATATCATTGTATGAAGTAGTGGCCCCTGTGTCAGCAATGATGGGTGTGGCTAAAATAGCCAATTCCAATAAGTAGAAGGGGTGTTTGAATACTTCTGGCCTTATAGTATAGCTCTCTACTAATCTACTGTCAAAAATATACAGTATAGTACGTCCTTGGCACAATATGCATACAGTACAGGCAATACATGCTGCGTTCCTACCCACAGTCTATATCTGCATTTATAACCTGCCAGTCAAGTAAAGCAAAGAGCAAAGGCTGAAAACCCCAACATATTTGCCTATAATACATGTATCCCCAGTGTCCTCAGCCTTCCGCCCCCATCTTACACCTAGCCTTGCAGGATAGAGAAATCCAGGCAGAATAAGAATAAGCATTATTTCTGTGGATCTGCTCTACCTATCTCCCATCTGCGCGGCATCTACAAAAGGGGAGTGAAATCCTTTTATCTCACAGATGACGGGGAGTGTGTGGGAAGGTGACATCGCAAAGCAGCAAACAGCCCAGTGGGATGAATATACATCAAGATAAAACCTATTCACTTATTTCCATTCTGTCGTTTGCTCCAAAGTGCTCCGACCTTTACATTCATCAGCTAAAATTAATCATTTATAAATATCTAGACCTTCACGCACACACACAACACAATGATACAAAGCAGCTCTTCTGCTAACCTATACACAGGGAATAAAGGGCCTATAAAGAAATCATGGCAATAACAAGTTGTCCTTATAGGATAACAGCACACAAACAGTGGCAGCGTAGAACCACTTGGCCCAGCTGTACATACAGACATTAATTTTATTATGTATAGGGCAGTATGTATAGGGCAGTATGTATAGGGCAGTATGCATAGGGCAGAATGCATAGGGCAGTATGCATAGGGGAGTATGCATAGGGCAGTATGCATAGGGCAGTATGCATAGGGCAGTATGTATAGGGCAGTAGGTATAGGGGAGTATGTATAGGGCAGTATGTATAGAGGAGTATGTATAGGGCAGTATGTATAGAGGAGTATGTATAGGGCAGTATGTATAGAGGCTGGGGTTATTTATTGTATTTTAAATTGAAAAAAAGAAAATATAGGCACCTGAGGGCCGCCCCCCGAAAACCTGCTGCCCCAGGCACAGGCCCTCGGGTGCCTTATTAAAATAACAGCATTGGCCTAGTCGCGTGCCTCTTCTGCCTACCCCTAGTTCCTCCCCTGATCCCTCCCCCCCATGTGATCTAAATAACTAATAATTTGTTTTCCAGGAGGGAAGATAAATAAGGGGATACATGCAGACATGTAGGTGTGGGTATACTTCAGATTTTCAACCTAAAAAATACTCCCCACAGCATTTTTGGACCAAAAACATCTTTTCTATAATGTGTCCTATCCTCATCAAAAGGCAGCCATAAGAGGCGAGCATGGGCACTTTTTTGCCAACTGAAGTTACAATTACACCATTCCACCCAAAGCAGACCATAAATTCCTTTTGGGGTCCAGAGTTTGGGGCTATCCTACTAGAATTAAAACAATAGGAGGGTTTGAACCATGTTTTCACACCTCTTGAAACCTTGCGACTGCCAGCGAGCATAATCAGAAAATGCCAAGACTGGCAGCCTGGCAGCCTGGCAGCGTGTGAATTTGCAGTAGAGTAATGGGTGTTGGTTTTGGTTCCTTTGAAGCCACAATTTAAACAAAGAAATAACACTGCTGGCAAAATGGCATAGGCTTTAAGATGCTCTTGTGGACCCAGAAGGTTAAGTCTGTACTGGCTCATGAAGTCCCAGTCGTGTTACCTATGCCCTATGAGAGGGAGGTTCCCCTAACTGACCCAGGGACCTTGTAAATTGTAGTTCCTGCCACTGATTATATAAGGGAAGGAAGCATGTGGCGCTTTATCTTTGGGTGCCACTCCAGGATAGGGTGGATGCCAGGCTTCTATCCACTGGCACATCTAGAGGGTTGCCTATGGCTTGTATAGATGGTAAGGGCCCAGCAAATATGCCAATGTTGAGAAAAACGGAACAAATATTATTCCGGATAAAATATGTTACCCGAGGAAGACAAACACACAGGATACAGAAAAAATAGTTGTACTGTTAAAAAAAAAAACTTTAGTACCCTGGCAGCACTATGAGAACGAGTTGGTTGCCAGGAACCAGTGCTGGCAGCAATTCACAGAACAATCGACATGCCAAGGGGAACTTCAGCCAAGATGTAATAATTACAAGGAAGTTGGCATATATCACACTCATAAACCAAGAACATGATAAATACAATGGGGTTCATTTTCCATTGCCATTTGTGCCCTTGGCATTGGTAGTGCAAGGTGCACAGCACAGTGCTCTTAGGTACAAGGATGTCTGATATTTAGCCTGCCATAGGCATGGAGTAGGTATGGAGTAAGAACGGAGTAAGTATGGAGTAAGTACAAAGGTGCCTTAAACCACTTTTGCAGGGGTGGCCCAGGAAAGCAAGTTACTGTCGCTATAAGGATGAGCTGGATGCCTCCAGGTGAATTCTTGGGCAAGAACAGAATAAATTTACCCAGTTCAGATATATAAAATATATATACATAAATTCAACTGCATTATGTGGGAGATTTACCCCATCTATTGGGATACAGATGGGCACAATAAGAGCTTTCAGAATGGACCCCCAGACACATCCCATTGAACCCATCTGTATCCTAATAAAAGGGAATAATCCCCAGCAATTAAGTTAAATTTACCTGAATTTTTTCTATCCCTGAGCAGGAAACCAGTCATATAGAAAAATGTC
The DNA here is from genome assembly GCF_000004195.4 of Xenopus tropicalis. Lineage (NCBI taxonomy): Eukaryota > Metazoa > Chordata > Amphibia > Anura > Pipidae > Xenopus > Xenopus tropicalis. Next base: position 131,272,709 of record NC_030682.2, read on the forward strand.
TGCTGACTCCCTCAGTAAATATCTCTATAATTAGTCACTAAAAGTTTAATTTGATGTATGTGCTAAGGTGCGAAATCCAAAAAAGGCACAAATTGCCTTGATTTTTGCACCGTGCGTTGCACTCGCAGGGAGCTCTGTGGGTCACTTTGTATGCAGCACTGTATTTGCTTGGCAATGCCACCTACACAGGGTGCGGGACGTGGGTGCAACGTGGCATGGGAATCCATTGGTGCAAACGTTATGTGTCATTAAGGCAAGCATGTGGGGGAGAGATAAAACTTTTTGGGGCCCCCTCCTAAACAAGTTACTGTGACCACCCCCCTTCTTCCCCTACAACCAAATGGATCTAATAGTAGGAAGAAAGGTGCTGGGGGGTTGTGGTTTCTTTTCAGCACCCCCTTGTGATCGCAATGTCTGCTTAGAGGTATTTAACCCATTGTCTTTTGCAGAAAAACTTATTAACCCTGTAACTGCCAGTAATCCTGCAGAGAGATTAGGGAATTATGGTTGACACTCAGCATTTACAGGGTTAAGTCTGATACTGATAAAAATACTTATAGGGGTACTTTTACATTTATTTCTTTCCAAGGCTGTTGGGGTAATTGCAGGTCAGGCACACCGGGGGGGGGGGGATTGTGGGTCACGATACCACATGGGGGGGGGTATTGGTAATAATGATTTGCTGCAGGGCTCAGGAATATAAAGTTACCCCCTGCCTAAACCTGAAATAAATACTAACAAATCATTTTAAAAACTAAATTAGATTCCTCGCCCTCTTCTTTGTGCTCTATATCCGCAGCCATAAAGCAAAGGCAACAATACAAGCGATCAGTAACAATACAAATATGGATTTAATCCCGCCAGCGCTTCCTATCAGTGAGATTGCAGCCGTCCCATTGCCGACTTGCCGAAGATTAAAATATGGAAATTACCGCGCCTGAATTCTCCTTCAAAGAAACAGCAAAACGGCGGGATAAAAGGACTGCCCTTTTATTAGAAGGATGTTTATTATAATAAAGAATTATCTGAGCACATTAGAATAATCAGGGGGATAAGGCAGGAAAGTCTTTAGCTAAATAAGAAATAAATATCATATTTGCAGTCATCCTGAGGTTATAGGATAGTTTTCTGGAAGGGCCACTTTCCAACCAGATTCTGCTGCTGAGTGGCGCTCACTAGAGTGCAGTCGGAACCAGCGGCCAGAGAAGAGCAAAGGCCATAAAGCCTTGTTTATGTTGGGTTTTTCCACAATGCAGCATCTTTCCCTAGAATTCCACAAGGTGCCCGCACCGCAATTGTGGTGTTTTTGCAAATGGCGCACAAGTTGCGAGGATGTCACTTCCAGCAGTTTGCTTGGCACGAGTTTGTAGCGGCTATTGACACAACCCAAGGGCCTGTGCCTAGGGCAGCAGCTTTAGAGGGATGGCCCTCAAGTGTCCACAGGGTAAATTAAAATGTGCAAGATATACATTTTACCCCTGCTGTTTCTGGATACCAGCAAAGGAGCTGAGGGCTTAGGGAGAGGGTACCTCAACCTCCAAGATGGGCACATCGGCAGCACAGTAGGTCCTTAGGGAGAAGGGCTGCCACCTTTCAAGCTATTTCATGTTTACACTATTTTTAGTAGCCTCAAAGTATTAAAGGAGAAGGAAAGGTAAAAAGAGTCCTCTATCAAAAGAAACACAGGATTCCTTGTCTCCTTTTTTGGGAACATGTTCTTCGATATCAGACTTCCTCTCTTTTAGGGCTCATTCAGGTTTGGGGCACGAGTCTGCTCAGTTCTCTCCTCTCTCTCTCTCTCTCCCCCTCCCTTCTCCTGCTCCCCCTCCCATAAGGATGCATAAGAACTCACTCCCCCACCCTTAGGAATGTGTCATCTGAGATTCCAATGGCTATAACTGCAGGAAGCTACCAAGACCAAGCACCAAAATGGCAGCTGCTATCAGAGGGAGCTCCTAGGGCTCTTTATTCAGGTATGGTAAAGCTTTCTGCAGAATAAATATAGCGTTCTAGGTGGCACTAATGTGGCGAATCTATTGGCAGTAAAATGCCAATATGACTTTTCTTTTCCTTTTATATTACAAAAAGAATATCTGGAAAACCCCGTGTCCCGAGCATTCTGGATAACAGGTCTCATACCTGTATTCTGCAGCGGCAGACAGAGCTCCCCTTAGGCCACAGCCTGTAGACAATATATATTCATATACGGCCCCCAAAGCCCTGCAAGAAAACTACAGGTATTGTCTAATAAAATATCATGCTTTTCAGAAATTGCTCCGACTAAGAGAACACGCTCTGTAAGTGCCCTGCCATTGCCGCTGCTTTATTATACAGAAGCACAGGGTTTATGGGAAGTATTACAGGTTAAACATCCAGGACACAATCATCAAACTCTCCTCAATGAACTGTATCTGCGCTGAAGCCATGTTGTCACTGCTTGTCGAATCCCCAAGATATTCCTTAGTCTTTCATTTAAATGCAAAGCAGTCGGGGCAAGTCTATGAAATAATAGGAATGTAGCAGGTGCTGGTGATGGATTCCAATCATGAAAGTAAATAGGTAGAAGCCATTTGCTGCTCTAAGGTACAAAGCAGCAGGCAGGGAACGAGCTATTGAACTCATTGACAGAATCCTCCCATTTGGAGAAGGCTTAGGAGCTACTGGAAAAGGCCGTGACTTCATTTTAATGGACACCCTGGGGTTTCGGTGACTCGAACTGACATGTGTGAAACAAATACATTCGTGACATGGGGAAACAAAGTTATTGATGTTACCCCAGATAAGCGATGTTTGTAATTAAAGGAAATGTAATCTTGCAAAACAAACATAAAAGTACTCAGTGTGCTCTTCCTAGCACTTTTGTAATTTACATTTTTTTAGTATTCAAGATATTGTATACTGCTCGTATAATACATCTAAAATAACAGCACCGACTTCTGCTCATTGTGGACACCGGGAAAGGTCCATAAAAAATTAAATTACTAAGAAAAGAAAAGTCTTGTGATGCTGCTTAGAAACTAAAGTAATTGAGCAGAGAGGAGTCCTCTGACGTTCCTTAGTTGGTCAGTTCTAAGCAGAGCAACATCACAAGACTTTCCTTTTCTCAGTAACTGCAGTTACTATTGACTGTGTCCAGTGGCCACAATGAGCAGATGTTGGTCATTCTTGCTTCAAATTCATTATATGAGCAGTGTGGAAACTGCCATTAGAGTAAATGTAGTGAAAATATACAAATTGCAAAAGTGCCCAGAAGAACACAAACTGCTGGCACAAACTGGACTGAAATGTAGAGTAAAAATGTAATCAATTGAACATACCTTACATGTTTTGGTCCCTCATAGATAGATGATAGATAGATAGATGATATATAGATAGATCGATAGATAGATAAATAGATGATAGATAGATAGATAGATAGATGATAGATAGATAGATAGATAGATAGATAGATAGATAGATAGATAGATAGATGATAGATAGATAGATAGATAGATAGATAGATAGATAGATGATTGATAGATAGATAGATAGATAGATAGATAGATAGATGATATATAGATAGATCGATAGATAAATAGATGATAGATAGATAGATAGATAGATAGATAGATAGATGATAGATAGATAGATAGATAGATGATAGATAGATAGATAGATAGATAGATGATTGATAGATAGATAGATAGATAGATATAGATAGATAGATATATAGATAGATAGTTAGATAGATAGATAGATAGATAGATAGATAGATAGATAGATAGATAGATGATAGATGATAGATAGATAGATAGATAGATAGATAGATAGATAGATAAATAGATGATAGATAGAGATAGATAGATAGATAGATAGATAATAGATAGATAGATAGATAGATAGATAGATAGATAGATGATAG